>NC_090323.1:134153238-134361397 GCF_040869045.1 Eurosta solidaginis | reverse complement strand
ATTTTGGGACCCTTTCGGCATAATTTCTTGATGGTTTGCCGGATCCATCAGGGTCATTTCGGGACCATTTTGGGATCATTTGGGGACCCTTCCGAGATCATTTCTGGATGGTTTACGGGATCCGTCCGGGATCCTGTCGGGGTCATTTTGGGACTTTTGCGGGATCATTTGGGGTCTCTTCCGGCATCATTTCTGGATGGTTTTCGGGATCCGTCCGGGATCCTGTCGGGGTCATTTTGGGACTTTTGCGGGATCATTTGGGGTCTCTTCCGGTATCATTTCTGGATGGTTTACGGGATCCGACCGGGATCCTGTCGGGGTCATTTTGGGACTTTTGCGGGATCATTTGGGGTCTCTTCCGGCATCTTTTCTGGATGGTTTACGGGATCCGTCCGGGACCCTGTCGGGGTCATTTTGGGACTTTAGCGGGATCATTTGGGGTCTCCTCCGGCATCATTTCTGGATGGTTTACGGGATCCGTCCGGGATCCTGTCGGCGTCATTTTGGGACTTTTGCGGGATCATTTGGGGTCTCTCCCGGCATCATTTCTGGATGGTTTACGGGATCCGTCCGGGATCCTGTCGGCGTCATTTTGGGACTTTTGCGGGATCATTTGGGGTCTCTTCCGGCATCATTTCTGGATGGTTTACGGGATCCGTCCGGGATGCTGTCGGGGTCATTTTGGGCCTTTTGCGGGAACATTTGGGTTCTCTTCCGGCATCATTTCTGGATGGTTTACGGCAGGCATGCTTAACCAACGAACCGATATCATTTCGTTACGATAATTAACGTTAATAAACGAAACAAAGTCATTTCGTTTCGCTTATTAACGTTAAGAACGTCAAATTAACGAAATGATTTCGTTACGTTATCTGCCATATCAAAACGAAATCAAATCGTTTATGTTGATTATTAAATTCAAACTATGCTGGCAAAGCTGATTGATGGCGGAGTCATTAAAGGTGAAAGCATTAGCCAAGCTAATTGCAACTTTTCTCATGAATTTTGATAGTACGAACATTTCTCAGAGTATTTTTGACATTACCACCAACGAATTACACAAACAAATTACATGGAGTTTGTGTGTGTATGTGCGCTCGTTGTTACCACCTTACGGCTTCACCATGGCTATAGCATTGCCAGCACAATTCAAACATAAAGTATCAAGTTTTTGTTAAGGTTTTTAACGTTAACGAAAGCTTTTAGTTTCGGTTAAAAACGAGATACAATTTATCTTGATAATTTCTTTATCGATAATATTTCGAAGTGTTTCAACGGAAACGGTGGAAATTTTTTGATAAACGATTAGCTTAACGTTAAGGTGCATCCCTGGTTTACGGGATCCGTCCGGGATCCCGTCGATGTCATTTCGGGGACTATTTCGGCATCATTTGGGGTACCTTCCGGTATCAATTCTAGACGGTTTTCGGGATCCGTCCGGGATCCTGTCGGAGTCATTTCGGAATTTTTTCTCGACTAATACAGGATCATTTGGGGACCCTATCGGCATCATTTCTGGATGGTTTTCGGGATCCGTCCGCGATCCCGTCAGGGTAATTTCGGGACTATTTCGGGATAATTTGGGGTACCTGCCGGCATCATTTCTGGATGGTTTTCGGTATCCGTCCGGGATCCCATCGGTGTCATTTCGGGATCATTTGGGGACCCTATCGGCATCATTTCTGGATGGTTTCCGGGATCCGTCCGGGATCCTGTCGGGGTAATTTTGGGACTTTTGCGGGATCATTTGGGGTCTCTTCCGGCATCATTTCTGGATGGTTTTCGGGATCCGTCCGGGATCCTGTCGGGGTCATTTTGGGACTTTTGCGGGATCATTTGGGGTCTCTTCCGGCATAATTTCTGGATGGTTTACGGGATCCGTCCGGGACCCTGTCGGGGTCATTTTGGGACTTTTGCGGGATCATTTGGGGTCTCTTCCGGCATCATTTCTGGATGGTTCACGGGATCCGTCCGGGATGCTGTCGGGGTCATTTTGGGCCTTTTGCGGGAACATTTGGGTTCTCTTCCGGCATCATTTCTGGATGGTTTACGGGATCCGTCCGGGATCCTGTCGGCGTCATTTTGGGACTTGCGGGATCATTTGGGGTCTCTCCCGGCATCATTTCTGGATGGTTTTCGGGATCCGTCCGGGATCCTGTCGGGGTCATTTGGGACTTTTGCGGGATAATTTGGGGTCTCTTCCGGCATCATTTCTGGATGGTTTACGAGATCCGTCCGGGATCCTGTCGGGGTCATTTTGGGACTTTTGCTGGATCATTTGGGGTATCTTCCGGCATCATTTCTGGATGGTTTACGGGATCCGTCCGGGACCCTGTCGGGGTCATTTTGGGACTTTAGCGGGATCATTTAGGGTCTCCTCCGGCATCATTTCTGGATGGTTTTCGGGATCCGTCCGGGATCCTGTCGGGGTCATTTTGGGACCTTTGCGTGATCATTTGGGGTCTCTTCCGGCATCATTTCTAGATGGTTTTCGGGATCCGTCCGGGATCCCGTCGATGTCATTTCGGGACTATTTCGGCATCATTTGGGGTACCTTCCGGTATCAATTCTAGATGGTTTTCGGGATCCGTCCGGGATCCCGTCGGAGTCATTTCGGAACTTTTTCTCGACTAATACAGGATCATTTGGGGACCCTTTCGGCATCATTTCTGGATAGTTTTAGGGATCCGTTCGGGATCCCGACGGGTCATATCGGGACCATTTGGGGTACCTACCGGCATCATTTCTGCATGGTTTACGGGATCCGTCCGGGACCCTGTCGGGGTCATTTTGGGACTATAGCGGGATCATTTGGGGTCTCCTCCGGCATCATTTCTGGATGGTTTCCGGATCCGTCCGGGATTCCGTCGGCGTAATTTCGGGACTATTAGGGGGTTATTTGGGGACCTTTCCGGCAGCATTTCTGGATAGTTTTAGGGATCCGTTCGGGATCCCGACGGGGTCATATCGGGACCATTTGGGGTACCTACCGGCATCATTTCTGGTTGGTTTTCGGGATCCGTCCGGGATCCCGTCGGGATCATTTCGGGGACTATTTCGGGATCATTTGGGTACCTACCTTCATCATTTCTGAATGATTTTCGGGATCCGTACGGGATCCCGTCGGGGTCATTTCAGGACTTTTTCGGGATCCGCCCGTGATCCCGGCGGGGTCATTTCGGGAGTATTTCGGGATCATTTGGGGTACCCAGATGGATAGTTTTCGGGATTCGTCCGGGATCCCGTCTGGATCATTTCAGGACTTTTTCGGGATCATTTGGGGTATCTTCCGGCCACTTTTCTAGATGGTTTTCGGTATCCGTCCGGGATACCGTCAGGGTAATTTCGGGACTATTTGGGGATAACTTGGGAACCTTTCCGGCATCATTTCTGGATAGTTTCCGGGATCCGTCGGGAATCCCGTCAGGATCATTTCGGAACTATAAGGGGATCATTTCATTTTTCATCTTTCTTTAAGGGGATCATTTCACCTTCCAGCATCATTTCTGTATACTTTTGGGGATCCGTCTGGGATGGGACGGGGTAATTTCTGGCATATTTCGGGATCATTTTGGGGTACCACCCGGCATCATTTCTGCATGATCCGGGATCCGTCCGGGATCCCATCGGGGGAATTTCGGGAATTTTTTGGGATCATTTGCGGTCCCTTCCGGCATCATTTATGGATCGTTTTCGGGATCCGTCCGAGATCCCGTCGGGTTTATTTTTTTACTTTTTCGGGAAAATATCAGGGAATTTCGAGACTGTTCTTGGATCATTTGGGGATCCTTCAGGGATAATTTCTGGATGGTTTTCGGGATCCCGTCGGGATAATTTCGGGACTTTTTCACGACTATTTCGGGGTCAGTTGCCCTTAAAGATCATTTCTGGGTGGTTTTCGGGATCCGTCCGGGATCCCGTCAGGGTTATTTCGCGCCTTTTCGGGACTATTTCGGGATCATTTTGGGACCCTTCCGGAATAATTTCTCTATGATTTTCGGGATCTGTTCGGGATCCCTTCGTAGTTTTTTCGCGCCTTTATCTGGGATAAATTGCGGACCATTTAGAGATCAATTCTGGATGGTTTTCGGTATCGGTCTGGGATCCCCTCAAGGTCATTTCGGGACTTTTTCGGGACTATTTCGGAATCATTTTGGGACCCCTCTGGCATAATTTCTGGGTGATTTTCGGGATCTGTCCGGGATCCCGACGGAGTCTTTTCGGGACTTTCCGGACTATTTCTGGATTATTTGCGGACGTTCTGGATGATTTTCGGGATCTGTCCGGGATCCCGTCGGAGTTATTTCGGGGTAATTTTGGGACCCTTCCAGGATAATTTCTTCATGATTTTCGGGATGGGTCTGAGTTTTTCGTGACTTTCGGGACTATTTCGGGATCATTTGCGGAACCTTCAGAGATCAATTCTGGATGGTTTGTGGACTTTTCCGGGATCATTTGGGGATCCCTCCAGAGTCATTTCTGGATGGTTTTCGGGATCCCGTCAGGGTCATTTCGGGTCTTTTTCGTGACTACTATTTCGGAATCATTTTGGGACTCCTCCGGGATAATTTCTGAGCGATTTTCGGGATTTGTCCGGGATCCCGTCAGAGTTTTTTCGGGACTTTTTCGGACTATATCGGGATCATTTGCGGACCGTTCAGGAATGAAATTTGGATGGTTTTCGGGATCCGTGCGGGATCCCGTCAGGGTCATTTCGGGACTTTTCGTGACTACTTCGGGATTATTTTGGGACCCTTCCGGCATCATTTCTGGATAGTTTTCGAGATTTGTCCAGGATCCCGTCGGCATCATTTCGTGACTATTTGGTGTCATTTAGGGACACTTCCGGGATCATTTTAGGTCTCTTCGAAACCGGTAATTCAGCACACATGGCCGTGGATTTACGGCAAATTATTCGTAATTAAAATTCGGTATGTTTTATCTTTTTTTTTTATTTATTTTTTTTTTTTTCGTTCTATTTTTAAATGAATCCTGTAACGAACTATTACAACTATAATTAAAATTTTTGTAATATTTTAACCCACTAAATACCCGAAAAAGCAAAACTGCTTTCATTTAAAAACTTCTTTTTGGTTTTAGCTAATTGCAGTTTCACTCCTTTGTTCTATGGGTAGTAATTCTTTCACCCCTGTCATATCAATTAATTTAACTTAGAAACAAAATGTATTTTTTTTAATTCGAAAAAAGTGTATTGTACTATTCATGTAAGCGTGCCCATCAGCTCAGTTAGTTCTTTTTTTTTACTGTATTAAAAAATAAAATACATTGACAGAAAAAATTTTTAAACAGACTACTTGATAAGCAGGCTAACGTGAATAGCACATATATTTTATTTTCTCCTTGCGGACGGGGCCGCGGGTAAAGGCTAGTATTCAATAATGCAAAATGGCCTTTATTAAAGTACTACACAATAACACTGATACTTCACAACCAATAGCTTGCTTAAATCAACCTGATTCCGCTTACTCAGCTTTTGCTCCTTTTATACTTTCTGCTGTGTCGTTCGCATACTTCTAGGCGTTTCTTCTTCTAGAATTTACTACTTGTTTACCAGCTATAAACTACAGATGCACGTTTATAGCTTCTCATATGCGCGTGTATATGTGAGTGATACTTCCACCGATGATTGCCTACTTTTGGGAGTACCTCAGATATATGCATGTATTTGTGCATATCTCTCCGTTTCTTGTATGTACATATGTGTAGACATAATGATTGAATTGTTTATGTAGATATAAGTAACTGCTTAGTATCGGCTAAGAGATGATAGTATGCCTTAGTGTTGCTAATATTCGTCACAATAGGTATAAATAAAAAACGACTCAATTTGTTAAAGGCTTGTATGTGAATTTTACTGCGTCAATTAGAGACGTGAACGGATCTATGTTGTTCCCGATATTTACCATTCTCCACAAATATTCCATCACCAGGTCCGCCATATTGGACCAATTATTGTAATTGTTTTTTGAAAAAAAAAAAAACTTTTCGGTGCTCATACCTGTGCTCCGAAAGGCAATCGTATGCCCTCCAAAAATCTGTGCGGATGATAGATCCTTCCACGACATGCTTTTTTATCAAGGGTATGAACACCTCTGCGGAACGGATGTTGTCGGGACATATTTCCAGACGTAAGTCCTCGCTATTATCCTCGGTCATCCCCAGGATCCAATATCCTTCAACTCTCCTGCCTGAAAGGAAATAATGAATATATCCCTACAAATGACAAAAGGGGGATATATTTTACCTTTATTATATTTTCGCTTTCCAAATTTTCTTTCGTCTGAACAATTTTTCCCGCACCTCCTATTTTGCTAACCGATTCCTGCCGATCAAGTTGGTAAAGAACTATAGCTTCTCGGCAATAATTGTACCAGTCGGATATGGTGGTGGGAGATAAACATGGTTCGTCATCGAAATCCTCCAGCCGAACACTAAAATGAGGCCAAAGGCGTACATTAAATAAAATATACGCTTTAAGGAGATCCTGGTTTCCTCGAACCAAGTCCCCTTAGCCCTTGAAATTCGGGATTAAGTCCTACAGGATCCCTTGCGGCACTGTAAAGATCCCAATTCGTTCAATAAACGACATTGGTGTTCGATGCGTCGGACACAACCTAGATGCTTTAATGAGGTCTTGCTGTTCAGCAAAGGATATGCACTGGTCCACAGTTCCCAGGCGTAACAGCACTTTTTTTATGTTCCGAAAGGATTTCAACTGAGACGTGGTCATTGTAGACCAATTTCGCACTACAGCAGCACGACTTGTTGACGGACCACCAAAATCTATCAAAACGGTATAAAACAATCTAAATTTATTGCAACATAAGCCGAAATAATAGATATTACCTTCATTTTTATTATTTATATTAAAATATTTACGAAAAAGGACGCAAATTAAAAAATACGATTTATTTATTTAGAAACGCAAAATATGAATTACCGTTACATAGTTGTTACATGCTATATATTTGAATTATTAAAAAAAAAGTGCCGCAGGCGAAAATTTGGAATAAAAAACCGCTTGATTTCTTATTCCAAATTTAAAATTTGTTCGTGAAATAAATATACGGAGTTGAATGAAAAAGGTCCGTTTTCCTCGTTGGTACTATTTAAAACATTTTTCATTCGTTGGTACTATTTAAAGCATCTGGTAGCACCAAGCAAGCAGAGAATTAGATAAAATGGCTGTATGCTTGTGTTCGCGGAAAGTAAACAATAAATTATGAAATTTTACAATAATACGTAAATTTAAAGAAAAGAAAATAGTTGTGGTTTTATAAACATTATAGAGTGTACTTATGTATAAAATTCTTGTCAAAGTGTTCGTATGTCAATAGAAAGTATAGTTATACCATGGTAACTTTAACAACTAATTACTAGTAAATTGTTAATAACAATTAAAAACAAGTAAGGACGGGACTGTCTTCTGCTGTGCCGAAGACTTCATACCTTTCACGAATGGGGCTGAACAATAATCTTATCCCATTCGTAATATCTAAATAATGCGCTGTATGAAATAAGAAATATATAGTGCACAGATGTATGTACATACCTAAACTATTTTAAGATAAATATAAAAAACTGGCAAAAAACCCCCTTATCTGAACGATCGGTTGTATGGGATATATATTATATATATGTAGCTCCGATCGAAATGATTTTTACAGGAAATCTTCCATGATATATGAGAATAAATATCACTAAGTTTAACGTTTTTATATTGGAAATTAAGGGAGAAATGGCTAAAAATATTTCTATCTGAACGATCGGTTGTATGGGATATATATTATATATATAGCTCCGATCGAAATGATTTTTTCATGAAATCTTCTGTGATATATTAGAATAAATATTACCAAGTTTAACGTTTTTATATTGGAAATTAAGGGAGAAATTGCCAAAATTCTTTCTATCTGAACGATCGGCTGTATGGGATATATACTATATATAACTCCGATCAAAGTGATTTTTTCAGAAAATCTTCTATGATATATTAAAATATATATCACCGAGTTTCACGTTTATACTTTCTAAATTGCGGCAGGAATGACCAAAATCGTCTTATCTGAACGATCGGTTGTATGGGAGATATATTTTATAGTGGTCCGATCCTACCGGATCCGAAAAATGTCTAATATAATACAAAAATACATCCTTGTGCCAAATTTCATTAAGATATCTCAAAATTTTGAGGGACTAGTTTGCGTTCAAACAGACAGACGGACGGACAGACGGACATGGCTATATCAACTCAGTTCGTCGCCCTGATCAATTCGGTATATTTAATGGTGGGTCTATCTTCTATATTTCTCAACATTACAAACATCGGACCAAAGTTAATATACCATTTCATGTTCATGAAAGGTATAATTACTCACTGAAACTCGTTGGGGAACTCCCTGAGAACCTATGTGCAAAATTTCAAAGGTCAAACCCCTTTGGTTTACGAATAAAACCAATTGGTCCTCTAATGTATAGCCAACCCGTTTTTTTTCTTATTATTGCATTGTCATCGGGTTCTGAACTATATTCCAAATCTCAAGCTTGTAGCTTATCGGGAAGTTACTTAAATTTTAATAACAAATTTCGTTCTCAACGGCCGTGCGCCCGGGCCGGCCTGTCAAGTCAAGCTAAACAAAACCGTTTAAAAACCAAAGGCGGCCTTAAACTGTGACTGGAAAACTGCTAAGTAGTTTAACTGCAGTTTAAATTTGACTAGAGTTTAAGGAAACTTAGTTTAAGCTTTGCTTAACCAACTACTGAAACCCCGGGCCTTAGTGCTTTTGAAAAATGTTTTATATTCGCTGCATAGAGCTGCTAGGTTAATACATATATGTAACTGCACGTGTGTCAATCAAGCAACAGCAAAACCAGTAGCGCTGCAGGCAAATCTGCCGCACATGTATTTTAAGCATACATATTTCACTCAGTTTCAAATGCGTGAATAGAGATGGAAATGGGGCAAATACCCGGAAAATTGCTTATATGTATATGGTAAAAATGGATAAATACCCAAAAGAAGAATATAAAATATGGCAAAGAAACAAATGTACCCGATGTATACTACAATGGTGGAATTCAATTCATTGCGCCACGTTTGAATCTGCAATCCAGCGTTTTCGAAAAATCTTTATTGGGTGGCAAAAATATTATTTTAGCAAACATTCAAAGTCAAAGAATAATCGGAAAAGATATCTAAATCGGAGCGTTTAATGGTAAATGACATATTTTCGGCATTAAATAACTATACTCATAACAAAAGCTTGAGGAGGAAACCCAAGGAACAGCAAGGGCAGCAATAAGTACAAATGTAATTGATTTTTTTTTTATCAAAATGAACAATTGTCATCATAAAATATGAATTTTTGTTCCAAACTTGCTTTGCGAAATATAAATGTTTGACATGCGGCTAATAATTCTCATCATACCGGAGTCATAGAATGCTCCCAATCAGAGACGTAAAGCTATAGAGAATCGCCAAAGGCGGACAGCAATAGAAATTGTCAAACTGGCGGAGTTTCGTTAGAATATCACAAAAAAGTTACTGAAAACGTTAAAAAATAGTTAAACATTTCTTTTAATGATCACTTTTCTCATTCTTTCATTTCCCATTATTTTTGAACCCATTTCGGATTCTTAAATTATGAGCGCCATGAGAATGTTCGAGAACTAGCTATGTTTGCGTAAATCTGTGTACCCTACAAACATTCTCGAAGCGCTGACAATTCGAAATTTATGTAAAATATGAGCTTCAGAAATGTGGTAACCCAGGAGTCTTCTATGACTCCAATTTGATGATATTATAAAGAATATAATATAAAAATTATAAAGAAACGAAAAAATGATTAAACTTCGGAGTAAAAGTTCAGAAAGTTTCGCTGGCAACTTATTCTAAATAAGAATTGAATTTAACTAAAATTAATTTTTAATAACGTAATTTTTTGTAGGCTTATCTGATGTTAAATTTTTTAGGTGTAAATATAACACTTTATTCCATCTTTTTGCTGTACGCTTTCGCTGACAATTTTCAGCATCTTCAGGAGCGGCTCTGTTTATTTTTTTTAATAGAAAGATAAAAAAACAACAACGGAAATAAAATAGTAAGTAACTTACAAAAATTTATATGAGCTAATCGGGGATTACTCGTATTGCTTTAAATGTATGAAAACGTATATTTCAAGCAATTTTAAATTTTATAATTTATTTAATAATTTGGGAAAATTTTAAACAACGTGACATGAGGACGGACAAGGCGACACCTGTTTCGATTATACCTTGTAAATCTCTTCAAAGCCTTTTCTCCTGGGAGTGGGAGTCGAGCCCGCACTGCCACGATAGTTGAAATGGTTACAAAGGCATTCAGCTACGTCATTCCTTAGTTGTAAATTTTTTCCCAATTGCCTTCTTTCGCATATATTATCTTCTACACATCACATACTTCGTATGTAGTTATGTGTAGAAGTTATGCATGTTTGTAAGGCGGTTTCAGAGAAACTTAGTATTGTTGCTGTTTTTGTTCTATTTATAGAACTACAACGAATTAACCAAATGTTGTATTTTTATATGAATTAATCGGGGATTGCCCGTGTTTCTTTAAATGCATGAAAACATTTATTTCAAGCAATTTTTAATTTTATAATTTATTTAATAATTTGGGAAAAATTTACACAACGTGACATCAGGACGGACAAGGCGACAGCTGTTTCGGCTATACCTTGTAAATCTCTTCAAAGCGTTTTCTCCTGGGAGTGGGAGTCGAACCCGCACTCCTACGATAGTTGAAATGGTTACAAACGCATTCAGCTACGTCATGTCTTAGTTGTTGTAAAGGTTTTCCCAATTGCCTTCGTTCGCATATATTATCTTCTACACATCACATACTTCGTATGTAGTTACGTGTTGAAGTTATGTATTTATTTAAATAAATTTATGTTATTAAAAACTTAAAAGTGATCAAAAGGATTCTAAAATTAATTTCATTCTATCAAAAGGATAATTTCATCGGAGTTGTATAGCGCAAGCCTTGAATATATTTCTTTGACCACTTATTTGTGCTTATGAGTACATTTCTGTAGGTTTTCATTAACTTAGTTATTTATCATGGGGTTTGCTTCCTCATCCTTAATGTTGCTGCCCACCTTTAAGTTTCTTCCGAAATTCGTCTACATAGTAGCAGGATCTTTTTGGTATTTCCCCCTCATAGACCAATTTGCGTATGTATATTTTGTAATACATGCGATCACAATCTGAAGGGGTTTTCTTTTCTGAAAAAAATTTTACCCTCATGTTGCAATTTTGGATTTAAACTAAGTCACCTGACGCTATGCCAAATTTCTCTATATGTAGGTAATGGTACCCCTTTCATTATTCAGTGGAAAATATTTTGTGAAAGGAACACACAATCGCAGGAGAGAGCTGAGAAGAACTAATAGGGCGACATTATTTTCAGAAAAGAAAACGACATTAGTAGTGGACATAATTAAAAAACAAATGGTTTACAAAGGGTCTTGTAGTCTATAAAACATATTTAGTTTTCCCTTTTTCAGCCCAAATATCTAAGAAATCAAATCGTACAACAATTTCAACCGTTATCTTATTTTAAAAAGATAAACAAATATTTAGCAAAACTGGAGCGAATTGTGCGCGTTTAGTTAGTAGTGTTAGTAGTGTAACTCGTTCTAAGTAAAATTTTGTCATAACTTTTATATAATGGTTTTATTTTTTTTTTACATTGGTCGTTTTTTTCTATATTAGCAACTTTCATATACATACAACATACATACATATATACTTCAACTTGAATTAATATTGTAACGAATTTACTTGCAAGTCCTTTTATTTGCAACCCTCTGCTAAGTTCGTATCGCTAAACTGTTGAATAAATAACTCCAATATTGAATAATTGAAAAATGGCCTTTATTACAGTACTTCACAATAACACTTATACTTTGCAACGAATAGCAAGCTTAATAACCAAACTGATTGATAGCTCAAATGAAACTCTACTATTCAAAATAATTCTGCTATAGCTCGTTAGATAGCGCTTAATCGAAATCTCAAATCAAACTGAATTACAGCGCCTGTACATCTGTTGCCTTTTATCCCTTTTGGTTTCCTCGTTCGCATTTTTCCAGAATGTACTAGCATTGCCCATGAGCTCTCAAACTTCTTAGCTGTAACTAAAATTGCACAATTTTATACATCTTTTAGGCGCTTCCAGAATCTACTAGTCCAGTAGCTCTCAAACTTCTCAGATATATGCATGTGTTTGCGCATTGACTCTCCGCTTCTCGTATTCGTACATGGTACATATGTGTAGACGCAATTATTTATTCGTTTATGTAGATACATAAAGATTGAATTATTGATGTGAATGTTTGTAGTTTACAGTCTCTCGCGCGCACATAGGCGTATAAGTAAATGCATCTGTGTGTGACATCTCTCTGGGCTGCCTTATATATGTGTATACTTGATTTGATTATTAACGTAAATACTGCTTGGCATGGCCTTAGCATCGCCTTAGTGATGGGATAACTTAGTGATGCTAATATCCGTGACACTGCCCTCCACCTAAGTCTGATCGTCCCGATCAGACAAATCTCTCGATCTAAACGTTGCCAGCCTTTCCAAATGAACCACTTTCATTTTGGTTCGTGGTTTACCGATGGTTTGTATGCGGTACACTACATCGTTGATCCGTTTTACAACTTTGTATGGGCCTTCCCAATTACACTGCAATTTCGGTGACAAACCTTTTTTACGTGGTTGGTTGTATAACAGCACCAAATCTCCTTCCTGAAAACCTTCTGAATTAATTGCTTTATCATATCTGGCTTTCATCTTGTCACTCATAATCTTTGTTCGTTGCCTTATCAGATCATGTATTTCTCTTAGCTCTTCTTCCAAATCACTAGTGGATTTCCTGACATTTCTCTCCGCATTGGCATCTATCCCAAACTTCAAATCAGCTGGCAGTCTAAGGTCATTGCCAAAAATTACTTTTGCAGGGGTTTCGCCCGTTGTCTCATCCACTGCTGATCGGTAAGCCATCAAGAATAATGGTATGCGGGTATCCCATTCTTTATGGTACTTGTCTACTACTTGCCTTAAGTGCTCCTCCAATGTTCTATTGAATCGTTCTACCATACCATGGGATTGAGGATGCAATGCAGTTGTCCGTGTTTTTCGAATGCCCAATGACTTACACATTTCCTGGAACACAGCTGATTCGAAATTCCTGCCTTGGTCAGAATGTAACTCCATTGGTACACCATACCTTGCAACCCATTCGTTTTTAACCACTTCTGCTACTGTTTCTGCTTCTTGGTTTGGGATTGGGTATACCTCTGGCCATTTACTGAAATAATCCATAACCACCAGTACGTATTTGTTTCCGCGGTTGCTAGTAGGAAATGGACCTGCGACATCCATGGCGATCCTTTCAAATGGCGCACCTGAGTTATATTGCTTCATCTGGCCATGACTTCGTGTTCTGGGCCCTTTCGCTCTGCTGCAAACCTCGCAGTTCGCAATCCACTCAGTGACCGACTGACGGCAACCAATCCAATAGAATCTCTGTTTAATCTTCTCGGGCGTCTTCGTGATTCCAAGATGACCTCCGCTTGGACCATTATGCAGCTCGCTGAGCACGTCAGGAATCCTCTTTCTGGGAACAACTATCAGTTTATTCTTGTATTTACCATCCTCACTCTCCCATACTCGATGAAGGCAACCGGATATCAATTCTAAACTGTTCCACTGTGCCCAATATGACTTCGCAATGGGACTCTCTGCTGACATCTCTTCTCTGTTTGGTCTTTCATTTCGTTCGAGCCCTTGCATAACACGTGACAGATCTGCATCTTCTAGCTGGCACTTTCTTAGCTGTTCCTTGTCCCATTCATCTGTACATGTTATATTCATTAGCCGGACATCTATAATTTCTTCTTTAGCCTCGGCTTTTGAACAGTGCTTGCATTCCAAACTACATGGTCTTCGTGACATTGCATCAGCATTTCCATGGGTACTACCTTTTCGATGCTCAATGGTAAAGTCGTAGCTTTGTAGTCGCTCGATCCACCGTGCCAATTGTCCTTCCGGATTACGGAACTGCAGAAGCCATTTCAACGCTGCGTGATCTGTCCTGACACGGAATCGCCTGCCGTAGAGGTATTTGTGAAAATGTTTAATGCACTCTACCAATGCCAACAGCTCTCTCCGCGTAACACAGTAGTTCCTCTCTAGTTTTCCAATCGAACGGCTGTAATATGCAACTACCTTCTCCTGTCCATCGACCAGTTGTGATAAAACGCCTCCTATAGCATATCCACTCGCATCTGTATCTAGAATAAATGTTGCTCCTGGAATCGGATATGCTAACATTGGGGCAGTGCACAAACGCTCCTTCAATGTTTGGAAAGCCACTTCTCGCTCCTTCTTCCATTCAAAAGCTTTGTTTTTTCTTGTAAGCTCATGGAGGCTATGGGCTACGCTGGAAAAATTTGGTACAAATCGGCGGTAATATGTGCACAGCCCAAGAAAACTTCTCAATTCATGTAGGTTCTGTGGTCTTGGCCAATCCTTTACAGCCTCTATTTTTTCGTTCGCAGTGCAGATGCCCTCTGTCGTTACCTTGTGACCCAAATAATTGACTTCCTTTTTAAACAGCGCACACTTTTTGGGACTTAACTTCAGACCAGCGCCAGCTATTCTCTGGAAAACTTCCTCCAAGTTCTTAAGATGTTCATCAAAGTTCTTGCCCAATACGATGATGTCGTCCAGGTACACCAAGCATGTTTTCCAATGTAGTCCTTTCAGTACCTAGTCCATGAGTCTCTCAAAAGTAGCTGGTGCATTACAAAGTCCAAAAGGCATCACTGTAAATTGCCAAAGACCATCACCGACACTGAAGGCTGTTTTCTCTTTATCTTCCTCCTTCACCTCCACTTGCCAGTAGCCGCTTTTCAAGTCCAGTGTGGAAAACCATTTCGTACCAGATAGCGAGTCCAGAGTGTCGTCAATTCTTGGCAATGGGTAGCTATCCTTTTTCGTTACGTCATTCAACTTCCGGTAGTCCACGCAAAACCTCATTTTTCCATCCTTCTTTTTTACAAGTACTACCGGTGAGCTCCATGGACTAGCTGATGGTTCGATGACGCCGCTGTCGCTCATTTCTTGAATGATTTGACTCACAACTTCCCGCTTCGCCAGTGGAACACTACGTAGAGCTTGACGGATCGGCCTCGCATCTCCAGTGTCAATTTGGTGTTTCACAACGTTGGTGCGGCCTGGTTTAGAATCATCCTGGTCAAATATGTTCGCGTACTTTAGGAGTAGTTGTTTTGCCTTACTCTGATATGCTTCCTCTAGCCCCTGCATCCATGCCGTGATGTCATTTGAAAGATCAGTATTACTAGCTGAAACGTGTTCCTGGAGCTGTTCACAGTTAATAACTAATTCAGCCTCTTGGCATCTTCCCAAAATAGCTCCTTTAGTCAGTTTGAGTGGTGACTTGAACTCATTGAGTACTCTTACCGGAATACGTCCATCTTGTTTTGTCATAGCCAGGGTTTTTCCTACAAGTATGTTTAGTGCTGATTTGTTTGCTGCTTCGACAACCCACAATTTGTTTGTCCCACAATCTCCATCAACCTTTGCCCAGATGACTGCTTCGGATTTTGGTGGTATTTGCTGACTCTCTTCCACCAGCACTCGTTTACTGCTGTAGCCTCTCTCGTAGCCGAAATTAAGTGGTACATCCATGTTTTTATATCGCATCGTCTTGATTTGCATGTCGATCTTGATGCCCTGGTCGATTAAGAAGTCCACTCCAATTATGAATCCATCAACAATTTCTGCCACCATAAAATTGTGTACTATCGTGACGTTCCCAATTCCGACTTCACATTCTACTTCTCCAATTACCTGGGTGTCCTCTCCCGTGGCTGTACGTAATCTTGCTCCAAGCAATGGTCTTATCTTTTTGTTGACTAAATCCGCTCGAAAGATGGAATGAGATGCACCCGTATCTACAGTCAGTAACCGTTCCTTTCCGTCAACATGTCCTCCAACAGTAAGATTGCTCGATCTTCTTCCAATCTGCGAGATAGAGATTATGGGGCTTTCAATTGCGGGAGCCAGCTGTCGCCCCTTGCGGCTGACTCGATTTAGTTTAACGATTGTGTGGTCTTGGATATTTGCTCATCACCTTCTGCTCTGCGTTTACGACCACCCACATTGTTGGAGCTATTGGGACCGCTGCTGCAATGTCGTGCAATATGACCTGGGTTGCCGCACTTGAAACATTTAATAACTCCGGCATTTTTCTGTTGTGATCCCTTCAGTGCTTCCAAAATAGTGTATACCCAATCTGGTCTTTCCACTTCCACACGATGAGCTTTGTATGCTGGTTTACTCAATAGTGAGGCCGTTTCCTGGGTCAATGCATGTGATACCGTTTCAGCAAATGTCAGCTTTGGGTTTGCGTATGTAGCTCGCTTCGTTTCCACGTCCCGTATGCCATTTATGAAACTCTGGATTTTTACCCTTTCAGTGTATTCCACGGGTGCGTCCGCATTTGCAAGATGAGCCAATCTTTCAATATCTGAAGCAAACTCCTGCAATGTCTCATTTGCTTTTTGGTAGCGGTTTTGCAACTCAATTTGGAATATCTGTTTCCTATGCTCGCTTCCGTAACGTCTCTCTAAAGCGTTCATCAATGTTTCGTAGTTGTTCCGCTCGTACTCTGGGATGGTCTGTAAGATTTCCGCAGCTGGTCCTTTTAAAGCTACGAACAATGCAGCAACTTTATCTTCCGCATTCCAGTTGTTCACTGCTGCGGTCTTCTCAAACTGTAGCTTGAAGACTTGGAAAGGAACAGAACCGTCAAAAGATGGGGTTTTTACCTTCGTATTACTCGCTGAAGCAGCCGGCCGATTAAGTTGCAATTCCTGTATACGACCTCTCAACGCATCCACCTCTGCCTCGAATTTTTCTTCAAACTGCATTATTTTTTCGTCCATGCGCGCTTCGAGTTTTGATGATATACGCGACTCTTGTGCTTCTAGTTGTACTGTTATGCGTGTCTCTTGTTCTTTCAGTTGGGTTGCCATATATGTCTTTTGTTCTTCCAGCTGTGATGACATATTTGTGGATATTTGTGATGACATTTCTGTTATACCTGCCTCTTGTGCTTCAATCTTCGCTGTTATACGGTTCTCCTGCGATTCCAGCTGAGTTTCCATCTTGTAATCTGTGTCGACATTTCTGAAAAGCGTGCCTCCTGTATTTCCAATTGTGATGACATGATGGTAGATATTTGTGATGACATTTCGGACATTTGTGCCGATATTGCAGCCAATATCATGTTCAGGTCTGTGTTCGCCATTGTCTGTGGTGTTTCATTTTTCTCTTCAATTTTTGTTGTTGTCTCGTCCTCATCAGGATAAAATACATACTCGTCCACATCAATTCCTTCTGCTTCCATTGCCTCTCGTAGCCGTGCCTGAAGTTCGAGTTTAACGCCGCTTGTATTCAATCCACGGCTCTCCAACTCCTTTTTTAGTTGCTGGATCTTTAATTCACTAACTCTGCCATGTCCTTGTTGACCTCTGGAATTTATTCAACAATTCCTCTTCTGACACCAATTGTAACGAATTTACTTGCAAGTCCTTTTATTTGCAACCCTCTGCTAAGTTCGTATCGCTAAACTGTTGAATAAATAACTCCAATATTGAATAATTGAAAAATGGTCTTTAATACAGTACTTCACAATAACACTTATACTTTGCAACGAATAGCAAGCTTAATAACCAAACTGATTGATAGCTCAAATGAAACTCTACTATTCAAAATAATTCTGCTATAGCTAGTTAGATAGCGCTTAATGGAAATCTCAAATCAAACTGAATTACAGCGCCTGTACATCTGTTGCCTTTTATACCCTTTGGTTTCCTCGTTCACATTTTTCCAGAATGTACTAGCATTGTTGATGAGCTCTCAAACTTCTTAGCTATAACTAAAATTGCACAATTTTATACATCTTTTAGGCGCTTCCAGAATCTACTAGTCCAGTAGCTCTCAAACTTCTCAGATATATGCATGTGTTTGCGCATTGACTCTCCGCTGCTCGTATTCGTACATGGTTCATATGTGTAGACGCAATTATTTATTCGTTTATGTAGATACATAAAGATTGAATTATTGATGTGAATGTTTGTAGTTTACAGTCTCTCGCGCGCACATAGGCGTATAAGTAAATGCATCTGTGTGTGACATCTCTCTGGGCTGCCTTATATATGTGTATACTTGATTTGATTATTAACGTAAATACTGCTTGGCATGGCCTTAGCATCGCCTTAGTGATGGGATAACTTAATGATGCTAATATCCGTGACAATATTTTATTGCAGTTAGTCTTTAGAATTACAACGCAGCGGGCATTGAGTCAACATGTTTTTGGCATCTTTCAACCAAAATCGACTGCCATGCGTTTCTACAGTTTCCCATAGTTGCGTATCCGATGTTGGCTTCCGTTGGGCTGCTGCCTCCTTGACATCAGCCCACAAATTTTCAATAGGGTTTATGTCTTGTGACTGGCGGCCATTTCATTACGTTTATCTGACTTTCTTCAAACCATATTTTTGCTACTTTGATTATATATTTCGGGTCGTTGTTTTGCTGGGACGTCCAAATAATTGGCATTTCGTCTCTGACATATGTACATTAGGCATTGACTATATCAACGTAAAATCATAATTTCCCTAACCAAATGAATGGGTCCCACGCCTAACCAAAACAATAATACTGGAACCTCCATGCTTTACGTATTTTGTTGTATACTTCGGATGGTATTCGGTATTAGGTGGCCGTCTTACAATCTTCGACGCGTCCCACCATAAAATGTTGCGTCATTTGGCCGAAGGCAAAGCGAAGTCTCTTTTGTACATGCGTTTTAGTCAAATAATGGCATTATAGAAATCAAAATTAGAAGCACATCTATTCCTGTTTAAGAGTCATATAAGAGGCAAATTATAAGCTGCTTATAAGCCTGCTATTATACAAATCGGAGTCATATTTGAGCTCATTTGAAATCAGGCTTATATCGGACGACTAGCAAAATAAACTCCCAAATGAGCTTATAATGACCGGAAAAGATCCAAAATTTGAACTCCTTTAGGATTAATTTTGGAATCCTAATGTTTACTGGGTAGTTTGTTTAAATCAAAACAAATTTTTTTTTTAATCAAATGAATTCAATTCATTTCATTTAAAATATCAAAAAAAAGACACAAAAAATCAATATTCCGGATATTTTCCTGGTATTTACTCATAAAATGGTAAATAACGGGTACACTCCCATCTCTAGGCCTGAAAGAACCCTTTTTCATAGATGTCACATATCCGCTGGACGTATTAGTTATTAGGATTATATGGCGTAAAAGCCATGCCTACTCACTTCTAACAACTGTTTCTGCTTATATGAATAATTTTAAGTAATTGGAAGTATTTAAAATAGTTGATCAGGAATTGAAAATGTTGTACTCATTACCAAGTACCAGTAAAAGGTAATTGTACTTGATAATCAAAATTTTAAATATGTGTTACTGACCAATTACCACTAAGTATATTCATTACTGCACAGCTCTTATTGAATCAATTCATGCAGAGTTATAGTTCCCAATCATCCGGAAACTTTCGTTGTATAAAAGTTGTGGACGAATAATTTGTTTATTTTGAAAATGTTGTTCTTGTAGTGATAAAGGCATTTCCCGAAGGTTTTTGTGGAGTCAACAACAAGCACCATTAAGGTGCGATTTAATATGACCGCGTCAAACCTTCTAGCCCCCCTCCCCCTCTCCCACAAGTTCGGACGGAATCTCCGGATAAATAGCCACTTCTTCAATTTGAGTAGCCTCTTCTTAATTTCAAATCAATGTATTCGATTCAATTTATTTCATTTTTGTCATATTGTCTAAAAAATTTCATATTTTTTATTTATTTTAAATTGCTCCACGTCTTTCGGAATTATTTGTGAAAAAAACTAGAAACTTGTATATCCTGGAAACTGTTAAATTGCAAAATTTGTATATCTATCTTAGTGTAAACTTCCTGTTGTCCACAAAAAAACTTAAAAAGCGATTTGTTGTGTACTGTTGTTATATGTTTGAGGCGTGTATTTATGTGTTCCTATCCTGTGTGTTCTGTGCGTTTCGTCTTCGTCCTTCACACCCTTCAATATTAAACAGTTTGGGAGGGTGTCCATAAATATAAAGATACGTGGCAATATTTGGGCTGATATAAAATCTCAAAATTATTGATAAGAGTTAAACAATAAAAACTTACGAAAAAGTGATACCGAATATTTGCTGTGGTTTTTTCTTCATAGAAATTTACGATAATATTTCTTGTGATGGATTTTTCAATATGAATGCTATGCGTATTCAAACGACTTTTCCGCCAATTGGCACTTTTACTTTGGACTCGACTCTCGGACCACCACCACCGCAGTCGCAGAATCAACCGCCGATATCTCAACATCCACCACCGATTGGAATTTTTGATGCTAACGATGTTCCAGAAGTTATACAAAATCCGGCTACAATCGGTGTATTCCAATCAAATAGCATTTTGAGCAATGGAGGGGGTAGTGGTGGTGGTAACGGTGGCAATAATTCATCATCTATATTCAGCTCGCAATCAAGCTCCTCATCAGCTGCAAATGATCCAAGTCAAGCAACACGTGAAACTGGAATTATTGAAAAACTTTTGGTATGCTATTACATCACACGATATACACTCATGGATAACAAAAACAAAAAATTGGGCAATTCACAAGAGTGTCGTATTCATGTAAAACTTTAAGATTTGAGTTGTTTCCATGGTTTCCAATATAAAATTTGATTAAAGCATAGCACATACGGCGAATAGGAGACCTTGTGAATTGCCTAAAAATGTATGATATAAAGTTATTAGTATCTTAATTTTGTCATCTTCAATTGCACAAAGTTCCCAAACATGTTCAGAAAAATTGTGCAAATATTTGCATAAACTGCAATTCCATTTTAAATTTTTAACTTTTTCAAAAGTCCATGATTGTACTTACATATATATATCGACGTGCAATACGAAAACTAACAATGGAAGTATAGTTGCTGACTAAAATAAGCAATTTCACTTCTTAATTGACGAAAAGTAGATTTGGCTTTCTAGCTGGCGAAAACTAACACTTAAACTAAGTTTGCCTTTTTTCACGAGGTTTAGGTACATGTTGTTGTTGTTGGGGAGCGTTATCGATGTGATGGTCCTTTGCCGGATACAGATCCGGTACGCTCCGGTACCACAGCACCAATAAGGCAACATTAAACCTTTTCAGCCCATCCCCTCCCTCCCCACCCCCAAGTTCCATGAGGAGCTTGGTTTCGCCAGAGCCTCGTCTGTTAGTGAAACAGTATTCGCCGCGGATAGGTGAGGTTGACAATTGGGTTTGGAGAAGCTATATATTGCGCTGGCAACCTGAAGGGTCGCGCTGCACACCCTTTGAATCTGGTATTTTAGTCGCCTCTTACGACAGGCATACCTACTGCGGTTATATTCTGACCCCCTTACCCGCTGGGGGGTTTAGGTACATATAGTACGTTGCTTTTAATTTTATATGTAGATGGGATTTGGGATATTTTGAATATATTTATCACGTGAGTCAAATTCGTAACCCAAGCTGACCAAAAAGAGGATATTCAAAGGGAGCAGTTTTGATGTCCTACATTGAAAAGGCAGGAGCGCGTTTTAGACAAATCATAAGTATAACGCTTATCAAAAACGTTCAAGTTCTAAGTCCTTGACTAGTCTTTATACAATAAATGGCGGCAAGCCCTATGAGACAGGTTTTAAAAGTTGCCAATGAGGATTAGTATATACAAAATATATCGTTTTATTTCAGTCTACCAACCAGTTTTGGCGGTATAATCCATCACGTAGGCCAATTATAAACCTGGAATGTTTTAAACAAAATTGCATGTACAAAAGGAGGTTGGATGATGAGGTGTGTGAGCTTTACGTGCATATGAAAATAATGCAACGAATAAAAGCCCAAGGCTTCGCTGGGTAGGTTATGTTATGCGAATGGATGAAGCCGCTGCGGATCAGGAAGTAATCCTATCGACAGCCGTATTTTTCAGCAGAGGAAGGGCATCTCCATTGAGTTGGTAGAGGCAGGGGAAACAAAACTTGATTCCCCTTGGTACTGCCGTGGTGTAAGGCCGAATTCGCCTAAGGGTTAAACTGTCATGGTTAATAATAAAGCTATAAATAATAAATTATTTCATTAGCGTGCCCGCATTCAGGTGTTGCAATAAATTTTCATTACTCAAGGTCTTTTGACCAAATCTACAAATTGCAAATAAGCACGAAAAGAAAATAAAAAGTTGTTAATTTTTGTCAACTACAATATGAAATAAGTCTCTAGCCATAGGCCGAAAATATTAGTTTTCGTAGAAATTTTCAAAGCATTATTTTTCGTTTGGCACGTCGATATAAATTTACTTATCTAATTTCACGATTTATAATATTTAATATTAATTTTTAAGCATTCATATGGATTTATTCAATGCTGTGAACGTCAGGCACGTTTATTCTTTCATTTCTCGCAATTCAGTGGTAATATTGATCATTTGAAGATTGGTGATCCTGTCGAATTCGAAATGACTTACGATCGTCGAACAGGCAAACCAATAGCCAGTCAAGTATCAAAAATAGCACCTGAAGTGGTAAGTTTATAATTATAGTTATAGTGTTAACAAAGGAATATTTGTAATGGAAGTGGTTATTGTTCGGAAATTCCGGATGTATACTTTTTCTCTTATTCCTCTGGAAGATTTGTTGTTAAATTATACGTCGAAATATCAAAACCACTAGAAACACCAGCATCAATACCGTAATAAAAATGAACAAAAACAGAAAGTAAAACTAGATTCACGCTGCTGCTTGATGGCTTCCAGGTTAAAAATCCTAGCTGATCCTTTTCGGAAGATAAGCGATTTTTCACACTTTTATACGGACAAAATTACTTCATAAAAACGCATCAAAAACTGAAAATGCCACATATATCTATTTATTAAGTAACATTTACAGTTGTTGATGCAATTGAAATATGAAAATATTGTCGCGAATTAAATAATAAATAAATGTACAACAACAAAAACATTAAAGCAAGCTACATAAACACATTAATCATCATTTACCCACATACATACAAGGCAACCAAGAGATAACTCACACACAGATGTAGTCATCAGCCGAAGTAGTAATCACGCATACACCCGCATATGGCTATAAGATAGACATAAACTACAAATATACATACATGTATATAGCTAATAACCAAGCAAGAGATATAATTGTTCTCGAATACAGTTTCGCGAAATGACCTTCGGAGAAATGGATGAACGAGAAAACAGAGAGTATAAAAGCAGTGCAAGCTGAGGAATCAGTTTTGAATTAAGCACGCTATTGGTTGTGAAGTATAATTGTTATAATGAAGTACTTTCAAAGTAGTCTAATAAAGATCATTTTGCAT
This sequence comes from Eurosta solidaginis, assembly GCF_040869045.1. NCBI lineage: Eukaryota > Metazoa > Arthropoda > Insecta > Diptera > Tephritidae > Eurosta > Eurosta solidaginis. The sequence goes on along the minus strand of NC_090323.1, from coordinate 134,337,804 downwards.
TATTGGATATTTAGCGATTCGAACGTTAGCAGAAGGTTTGGAATAAGCGGAATGTCCCTAAATTCGTTACAATATGAAAAATACGAATGTCGTCCAAAGAGGATCAGTTACGATTTTCAGCGCAACAGAGAAAATGCCTTAAACAAAGTGGTGGTGTCATTTTTCGGTGCTATTTTTTAGCAACCGATCGGTCCTTAAGGAGCAGTGTCGACTAAAACAAATCTGAAGGATAAAAAAGTATTCGTCCGGAAATTTTATGCAAAGAAAATGGGAACAGCCATTAAAATATGTAAAAATTGCTCAAATTTTAGGTTTTGTCGGAGGAACGCGTTACCGGTACAGTAACCACTGAACTTCGTACTGATTGCGCAAATAATTTATTATCGTCGAGCGAGACCACTGGTCGTATAAGCTATGAGAATCGTGGCGAATGTTTCTTTTTACCTTATACCAAAGACGACGTAGAAGGAAATGTTAACTTACGTGCAGGCGATAAAGTCAGTTTCCAAATTGCAACTAACCAAAGGTAAGTCATATGATTATTCATAGATCGTAACAAGTCTACACTCTTTCAAATTGAGTAAGATTAGAAAATGTAATAAGGCAATCACATGGAAAGTTAATGAAATTGTTCATTTTTTTGTTCATAACCAACCACTTGCTCATTTTGAGTACACCCACCACATTAATGCCAAAATCAAAAACTTGAAATCAACTACTTGTTCCGCGTCAAATATATTCAAATAAAGTTTGAAATCGCCTCAGTTTTAGATAACCACGTTTAACCTTGTCAATCGAAAGATTTATTACAAATAGCCTGTAAATCGCTCGGGCATTTCTTCGAGTCCGGCAGAATTTTATCGCCAAATGCGTTTTATCGTTCAGTGTGTTTCGTCGAAGGACAACCGCCAGTTCAGCCAACAACTGCGAAGAAATCTGCCGAAGCTGCAGGGTGATCAATCCTCGACCTCCTGGTCCTACGATGCACACTGAATTTTTACCGGCTTAGAATGCAAAAATTAAATAAAATTAAGTTCCATGAAAATCATTATTTTTGATTGTTATGTAAAAATATAAAAATTTTACGAAAATGTGCTCAAAATTTACCAAAACAATGGCTTAAGGAAGTTAAAGATTCTAAATGTATTACTTTATATAAAAAAAATCCGCCGAATAAAATGTCACTTATGTTTTTATAATTTACTATAATTCAAGGCTCGATTCGAGCTCAAGTCCAGATTAATATTTTTTTTTAATGATATTTTTTTTTTAATTTTCTATAATAGAAAAGATGTATTTTGTTTTTGGAATAGTAAGTAGACAATGTTTCAGACAACCTGCCATAGCTGCGCAGATAGATCCATTTCGAAGGGTGCTAAGCGTTCATCATCAGCAATTGTTAATTTACTATAATTTTTGATATTTTCCTGCGAAAAAGTTATATGGGTCCCATAAGTTCCGTTCATTGGAATAAAATGTTGCTACAATATGCTACCACGGCTTTAAAACATTCATTCCGATTCTGCAGAAAGAACTTTGTGGCGTGATACGGTGTTGGAAACGAATTTAGCGGTTGGAGAGCGCGTTAAAAGCCTGTATATTCTTACCAATTTTTAGTATTATACCATAACTACTTTCAGAGATATTTAAGTTGAAAATTTGTATTTTTATGGGGTGACATGCCCCTTTTCTCTGCCGAATTTCAGACTGAAACATTTCATTTATATGGGAAATGACACGCCCCGTTTTCCTTATCCCCAATTTTTTTTTAGTGATGTTGCACCTTACTGAATTTTAGTGTTCTGGTTAGAATGATTCCATTTGTATGGAGTGTCACGCCCTCTTTATGTATCAAAATTACTTTGAGCCTATGACCATCCTTTGGAGATTTACAGTAGGCGTGTTAAACTTGGTTACGATCCGTCAATCCGTTTAGGACGCAATTGGATCTATAGCTGCATACGAAATTTGAATATTATATTGTAACGAATTTAGAGAAATTTCGCTTATTTTACACCTTCTACTAACGTTCGTATCGCTAAATTGTTGAATAAATAACTCCAATATTCAATAATGCAAAATGGTCTTTATAAGACTGCTTTGAAAGTACTTCACAAACTGATTGCTGCTTACTCAGCTTTCGCTCCTTTTATACTCTCTGCTGTCTCGTTCGCATACTTCTAGGCGTTTCTTCTTCTAGAATTTACTACTTAGTTACCAGATACATATATGCATGTGAATTTGAAGTTTATAGTCTCTCCCATAGCCATACGCGCTAGTATATGTGAGTGATACTTCCACCGATGATTGCCTACTTTTGTGAGTATCTCAGATATATGCATGTGTTTGTGCGTATCTCTCCACTGCTTGTATGTACATATGTGTAGACATAATGATTGATTTGTTTATGTAGATACAAGTGACTGCTTAGTATCGGCTTAGATATGATAGTATCCCTTAGTGTTGCTTATATTCGTCACAATATTTATAGATACAGACCTATTAATGGTAGCAAATGTGTATATATTAAAAAAATCGAATATTAATATCACTGAAAAAGTAATAAGTCACGGTCGTGATGAGCGAAATCATAGAGAGAAAGTTGGCAAAACTAAGTAGATGGGCACAACCTTAGGCTAAATCCGGATAAGAGGAATCTGCTTCTCTTCACGGGGAAGTATAAATCACTACACTTTGATTACCAAACCTGTCAGCAGTTAACCCTATCAAATAGTATATGCAATTAACAATCGATTGTAAAATCAACTGGAAAGTGTGCATCGAGGAGTGAGTACGGAAATCCTGCGTCGCTTTCTACCTGTAAGTGGATGTGCGGTAAGAAAAGGGCTATCAGGCCATAGATAGTTTACGGCTATATGAGGCAATTGTGCGACTAGTGTTGACGTAAGGCTATATAGTATGGACGGAAGCTCTTTGAACTAAAATCTCACCAGGCAAACTACGGGAAGCCACATCGCGGGGACAGAAAGGTGCCATAAAAGTTAGAACTTTTTATCAGAGACGTAAAGGTAAAGAGAACCGTCAACAGAACGAATATTGGGAAACAGTAAACCATCAAATCACGGGTAGGAAATTAACCACAATTTAACTATTTTTTAACGTTTTCAATAACTTTGTGAAATATTAACGAAAACACTGCGTTTTTTGCTAATCTTTAAGTAGGTAATGTGGTGAATTACCTACCGCTGGTTTGACAATTTCTATTGCTGTCCGTCGTTGGCGATCCTCTATAGCTTTACGTCTATGCTTTTTATATTCATTTATCTCCATCGTTTAGTCCGGTTTTTCATTATTGCACTCAATTCTCCCTATACTTATGCTTATATCTGACGTAGCCATATCGTTATTCGTTTCCGGTTTTAAAAAGTTAAACGGCTTCGAACGTATAACATTGAAATCGATGCCAAAACAAATTTTGCCAAAATTCTGCCAATTTCTCTTTTATTAAATCTGATAAATATTTTTCTTTTGAGCTACAAATGTGTTATTAATTAAATCTTGCTAATGGTGTATGAATGTAAATAAGCTCTGTGCATTCTTCTTGTAGCATTGTTTCGCCTCATCCAATAGGTCCGATCACTCACAAATGGGACATAGGTGTTAAGAGGCGTTGGTTCCACTTTGCAATTGAAAAGATAGTTGGTGTCATGTGGGATCATGTTACATGCGGTACATATATTGGGTATGTCGGGGTTGATAAGTAAGAGTTTGACATATTACAGTATCCAATCGAAGTTATGCGAGAGTGACGCTCGTCTCCCTGGGAAGTCTGGTATCCTCAACTGCGAGTTTCAGGTATTGCACCCTAAGGACGGGATTCGCCGAGCATTTATCGACGTGTGACTTTGCCGGCGTGGATTAAGCTGAGTGCTTGTTTATGCACATCTGGTTTAAAGGGCTGATTTCGTATGTGCCAGATTTCTTCATAGTTCTTAGGGAGATGGCTTATGTCCCCAGGATGCCCAGGTTTCTGATTATCTAACAGAAACTGTTTTTATAATATTTTGTTGCTCTCCTTTACGGGGTATATTCCTGCCTCACTGTGTAGATGATGTTCTGGAGATAGTAAAATATATCCCTTGGCAACCCATCATCGAACGTTACTCCTAGCATTCTTGGGTGCCAGACAATCAGTAACGTAATGGAATCGACGTGGATGTCAAATATTTTCGACATTTGCTTTGTCCAGGTTGTAATTAAGGTCGCCGAGGATTTGGTCGGTGAAAGTTGCAAGTGACGCGAGGCGAAAGAACTGAAGAAACTAGCAAAATAGTTGTCAATGTTATAGCATAGCTCATCAATGGAAGGGCCGGGACCTGCAATCATCGTGCAGATATCGGCGTACGTAACTCCTGCTGCACCCCTTGTTTAATTAATTCTTCTTGATTTTGATGTTACGTTCAAAGTCTTGTGTGCCGTGATTGACTGTGTCAAAAACTTTTGATAAGTCTAGCACTACGACTACTGTTCCTTGAAGGGACTCTTGGTTGTGCCTTCCTTTATACGCCTAAGGGTAGTACTTCACCTTTTTTGGTCAAGTAAAGTAACAACTATTTTATAAGCTTTTATTTACTTTCACGTGGCTGTTGTCTGTTATCAAATCTTGCAAGTTAAATTTGATACACTTCCCGGTGTCCGATTGAGCTGAAATTTTACACACATGTATAACTCCGATGACAACGCAATATAACTTTGCGAGAATTCGATAAATTAATCGATAACAGAGTTATCGGTAAAGATTTGTATTCACAAGGGAATAAAAGCCTAAGTACTCAAGAACGCAGGTAACTTCGCTTTGATTGTGTATGCAACAAACGTAGAAGTTAGGCTGTTATCGCTAAATGTTGCATACTTTTCTGCGAACTTGATTTTGTTTTACAGATTTTTGGCGATGGAACAGAGCAGAGATCTGCAATGAGTGATTGTAAACTGAACGGGACATAGGCAAAGTCAGAATAAAATATGATTTTAAATTAGTTAACACTCGAATAGAAGAAAGAAACCTTGTAATGTTGATGCATTAAAAGAAATGGATAGGATGAGAAACGTTACAAATAACGAAGTAAAGATTACATAACTAATTTAAACAATATTTTACCCTACTAAAAATTTAAAAAAATTCATATTTAAATTAAATTTAAGAAAAAGGCACATTGCAAGCGGGGCATACATTTTGTATGTCGGGGTTGATTCTGGATATGTAAGAGTTTAACCTGTTACAGTATCCGGAACGAAGTTGAGCCAGAGTGACTCGCGTTTCCCTGGGAAGTATGCGTTCCTCTTCCGCAAGTTTTGGGTACTGTTCCCTGAGTACTGGATTCACCGGGCAATTCCCGGCATAAATGTCCGACGCCTGTTTGTGGAGTTCACCAAGGACCTGCTTGTGTTTTTTTGCTTCATACGGCTGAGTTCTCAGGTGCCGTATTTCCTCAAAATGCTTACGGAGATGACTCCTTAAGTCCCTAGGCGGTGCTGGCTCATCAATCAGGTGACTGTTGGGATGCCCAGGTTTCTGGGTATTCAACAGGAACTGTTTGGTTAGCATCTAATTTCTCTCCCTGATGTGGAGTATTCTCGCCTCATTATGTAGATGGTGTTCTGGGGACATAAGAAGACAGCCCGTGGCGGTTCTGAGCGCAGTATTTTGGCAGGACTGTAGCTTCTTCCAGTGGGTAGTTTTTAGGCTTGGCGACCATATAGGGGACGCGTAGCACGCAAACGGCTGGCCAATTGCTTTGTATGTGGTAATGAGCGTTTCTTTGTCTTTTCCCCAAGTACTGCCAGCAAGGGATTTGAGGATTTTATTACGGCTCTGGATTTTCGGAACAATTGCGGCTGCGTGCTCACCAAAATGTAGATCTTGATCAAACGTCACACCCAAGATTTTGGGGTGTAGGACAGTCGGTAGCGTGCCATCGACGTGGATGTTCAAAATGGTCGACATTTGGGACGTCCAAGTTGTAAATAAGGTCGCGGATGATTTAGTCGGTGATAATGCCAGGTTTAGCGAGGCGAAAAAACTGGAGAAATCAGGGAGGTATCCGTTTATTCTGTTGCAAAGCTCATCGATCTTTTGGCCCGGGCCTGTGGCCATTATTGTGCGGTCATCGGCGTAAGAAACGATAGTAACTCCTGGTGGCGAAGGTAGTTTCGATATGTAAAAATTAAACAAAAGTGGGGATAGGACACCACCCTGTGGCACCCTTGTTTAATTCTTCTTGGCTTTGATATTTCGTTTCTGAATTGCACCGATGCCTGCCGACCACCCAGATAATTTGCGGTCCACCTTTTAAGACATGGGGGAAGGGTAGACCCTTCCAAGTCTTGCAGTAACGTGCCATGGTTGACCGTATCAAAAGCTTTTGATAGGTCTAGCGCTACGATTACTGTTCTATGATGGGGCTTCTGATTTAAACCACAATTTATCTGGGTGCTAATGGCATTTAGCGCGGTGGTGGTGCTATGGAGTTTTCTAAAGCCATGCTGATGACAGGCTAGCTGCAAATTTGCTTTGAAGTAGGGGAGCAAATGGCTTCAAGCGCCTTGGCTACTGGCGATAGGAGAGATATCGGGCGATATGACTCTCCTATGTTAGCTGGTTTCCCAGGCTTTAGTTGCGGGACCACCCTGGCCATTTTCCATTTTTCGGGTATGACAAAGGTGGAAAGAGACATGTTGAAGACATGCGCTAAATATTTGAAACCCTCTTTCCCTAGGCTTTTAAGCATCGGCATGGCTATGCCGTCTGGGCCCACTGCTTTGGATAGTTTAGCATGACCGATGGCATCCTCAACCTCTTTGGGGGTGATGGTAATTGGTGACGCGCTGAACTCATGTTTACGTCTATTTTTGTCGACAGTAAAATGCATTATGTATTGTTGGCAGAAAGCGCTCGCGCATTTTTTCGCATCCGACAGCACTTTGTCGCCAAAGGCGATGGAAACTTTGTCACTGTGCCTAGACGGATTCGATAGGGACTTTACGGTGGACCAAAGTTTACCTACACCGGCAGAGAGGTTACAACCGCTTAGGTGCTCCTCCCATTTCGCCCGCTTGTGTTCATCCACAAGCAATCTGTTGCGTTGGTTTATATCCCTTATTTGGGGGTCGCCGGGATCGAGCTGTCTTATAAGGTCACGTTCTCTCGCTAAACTTGCGGCCTCCGCCGGGAAGTGGGACCGAATTTCGGGAATTCTTCCGGCGAGAATGAAACGAGCCGAGGCAGATTCAATGACCTTGCGGAAAGCACGCTGCCCTTGGCGGGCATCAGTTGGGTTAGGGAGGGCAGAAAAGCGGTTGTCTGTAGAGGATTTGCATTCGTCCCGCTTTCCTTTTTTAAAGTTAATGAAAGTGCGTTTTTCTGCGATGATGAAGTCGGCGGGACGCTCGAGCGAAATAAGTATAGGCAGGTGGTCGGATGCCAATGTTACCATCGGCTGCCAGTTGACGGAGTTTACGAGTTCTGCGCTCACGATTGAAATATCCGGCGAACTGTGACAGCTTCCTACCATACGTGTGGGGGCGTCTCCGTTTATAATGCAGAACGTCGTTTCTTCGATTTGATCCGCTAACATCTCACCCCTACTGTCCACCCGCAAGTTTGAATCCCATAGATCGTGATGAGCATTGAAATCGCCTAAGATAATGCGATTGTTTCCAGTGAGTACGCCGCTGATATCAGGGCGGTATCCACTAGGGCAACAGGTGACAGGAGGGATGCAGATGTTGATGATTTCTAGATTTGCATCGCCCGACCGGACAGATAATCCTTGACGTTCTAAGACACTGTCCCTGCGGTCGATGTCGGTATAAAATATATGATATTGCACAGTGTGGTGTATGATAAACGCGAGGCCGCCTCCATTTCCGCACTTGCGATCTTTTCTGTGGACATTATACCCAGAACAGGTCTGCAGGCAGCAATGGGAATGTTGTGCCGCTTCATGAAATCGACTATCTCCGTGATCTTCCCAGTTAATCCATTACAGTTTAACTGCAGAATTCTGAAGTGCATAGGAGGAGACTTCGTCACTCTGGGAGTAAATGACGGGTGACTGCGCCTGGGTTGTGGAAGGCCAGAACGCGATTGCTGTTGGGGCCCTGGGACTAGACGTCCTTGGGTAGGCATTGGGGTACCCGGTGTATTTGGGTATGCGGCCTGTCAACATGGCGCAATGAAACCCGTCGGGGTTGCCGTCGCGGAGACCAGAACATCTAGGAAAGTGGCACCGTCCATGGCAGGAGTTGCATTGGGCGGATGTCGCAAACGTATATATTCTGTGCTGGCAAACGGTGCAAAGGGAGGTAGGGACTAAAAGTCGGGGGCAGGGGCTGATGCTCGGCATTGCTCCCGACTCTACTACGGAGATTGAAGGTATGAGTGGGAGCAGCCGTGTGAGTTGGTGGCGCAGTGGGGCGCGAGCAACAGCGGGTACTTGTTGTGGCTTGCAGAGCAGCGGGGCTGCTGGAAGGTAGCGAGGGGGGGGGGGGGCGCTGAGGCGCAGACTACGGGACGTCCTAGGACGTGAACAGCAAGGAGCCACAAAAGATTTATAGAAGTTACGTGGACGTCTGGTTTTGGGGTCTAGCCCAGAACAACCTGTCCGGTGCAACCATCCGTTACACGAGACACACTGACAAGAGTATGACCGTCCTAAAAAGATTCTTTTCCGGCAGATGCAGCAAAACAATTTCTCAGGACCGGGGTCAGGAGACGGACCCGGATTGGGTTCGATACCTTCCCGGAGCAAGAGAATATGGAGCAGTCCCGCTGCAAGGAGTTGCTGGGAGGATGACAATTTGTGGGAGAGACGCAACAAATTAAATGGGGTTACACTGAAATGGCAGTCCTTGGTCGGGAAAAATCCCGAGTCGCTCCGGTACATAGAACCGACGGCCTTGGGAAGCGCCGGCAGCCTGTAGGATCTGTTTATTTCCGGATCAGCACAGTATACCGCATACCCTACTCCTTCCACTACTTTGGAACCATCTGTGTACACATGTATCGCCTTGTCCGCCATTTGAGCCAACCGTCCACTTCTATTGTGGCCTTAAGATCGCCCTCGAAGCGCAAATAGGAAATCAGGCAGTCTGTTCGTCTGGGGATTTATGGCGCTATACTACTATGGCCGTATGGTCGGCGCTCAAGCTGCCCCGAGGCACCGAGCCTGGTTGCAGTTGTTAACGCTATGTTCTTTGTTACCAGGTCTACAGGTGGAATGTGCAGAATGGTATACAGTGCAGCTGTCGGGTTTGTTTTCAGGGCTCCCGTAATGCAAAGCATCGATAGTCTGCATACCCCCTCTAATTTTTTGAGGTATGTTGTTTTTTGTGTGGCTTTCCACCAAACAAGAACTCCATAGTATAGAATAGGGCTTACAATCGCTGTAAAAACCCATTGAGAAAGAGAGGGCGATAATCCCCACGCACACCCCAGCATTCTTTTACATGCAAAAAGTGCCGTTGAAGCCTTCTTCACCCTCTCATCCACGTTGAGCTTCCATGACAGCTTACTGTCTAGGATGATTCCTACATACTTTTTGCAAGGTATCTCCTGTAGGGTCACCCCTCCTAACTTAGGTCTGATCAAATTTGGGACCTTGTACCTCTTTGTAAACAAGACCATATCCGTCTTATCCGCGTTGACTTTCAACCCGACATTTGATGCCCAGGTATGAATATCCCGAAGCGCCCGATCCATCAAAGAGCTAATCGTTGGAGGGCACTTTCCACTTATGAGAATTGCAACGTCATCCGCGTAAGTTTTACGGGTTCCTCATCAAATCGCCTGAGCAGTTGGTTGATGACCAGCGTCCACAGCAGAGGTGATAGCACCCCTCCCTGCGGCGTTCCCCTGTCCACTGATTTCGTGGCCTCGTACAATCCCCATTGTGTTGTAATCTTCCTGCAATTTAACATGCAGCCGATCCATCTGGTTAAGGCTGGATGTACTTTAATGTAATTAAGACCATCCATAATCGTCCATTTAGAAACATTTTTGAAAGCCCCGGCAATGTCTAAGAAGACTCCTAGAGCATATTCCTTATATTCCAGGACTTTCTCTATGCTTATTACCACCCTATGCAATGCGGTGTCTACCGACTTGCCTTTGGTGTACGCATGCTGTGTTGTGGAGAGCAGCTTTTCATCCACGTTGGACTTTATGTACACATCCAACAGCCTCTCAAAGGTTTTGAGCAGAAATGGTTCTATAATCTTTGGGATACACGTGACCGATCTTCCCCGCCTTTGGTAGGAAAGATACACGAGCAGTTCTCCAAAAGTGCGGTACATGATTCACCTCAAGGGATTCCTCACAATTACTTGACCATTCCCCGTTCCTTTTCTTTATTAGTCCCTGGACTATATTTCCCCTTGCTAGGACTTTTCTCAAACGTGCTGTTTGGCTGGAGCACTCTATGTCCGTACAGAAACTTTTCCATGAGATTCTCTCCGCCCTGGAAATTTCACGCTTGTAGATCCTCAGTAGATCCCTGTACTCCTCCCGACACGCTTCGCTGTCCGCGGTCTTTGCGAGCTTAAACATTTATTTTACCTGTCTTCTTAGAAGACTCAGCTCATTGCTCCACCATGGCGGCTTTGCTTTTCCTCTGAATCTTCTTAGATGGCAAGCTTTGTTATACGCAGTCATAAGCGTCCTTGTTAGGAAAGTTTTAATGTTAAAAATATATAATTATGTACAATATGGAATTTTTTTGTCGCAGACGAAAAAGCCTAATTATCGGTACAAGGTTACAATGAACTTATAAAGTGTTATATTTCTGTATAGTCAATTTACTTTTTACTTTTTAGTTAATTTTATTAACCAATAATAAAAGCTTATTTTTTAAAAAATTTTTTTTTTTTTTCGTTAATGTTATTGTCATATGTGGAGTCAAGTAATCGCGCTTGTAATGTACAGGGTAAACTTATAAAACTTATAAAACTAAAAATATGTCATCATAGTCTAAATTTGTTTCATGCTGTTCCTCGCCATTTTAACTGAAAATGGTGTTTAGCCAGGGCCAGTACAAATGAGTGTTTTTTCGTAAAAGAAAAATTTACTTAAACTATTTGGATGCATTCCCTTTAATTCAACAAGTGAAAAAACTCCTAAAAAATGGCAGAGGATCTCCCTTTCCTTTTTTCGAACATTGTTCAGAATAAGAGAACAAGGATAAATGAAAAAACTCGCAAGGAATTTTTGTTTAGAATTGGGCTGATGTCGCCCTTCTCGGCTCTTTCATGAGTTGGTCACATTTTCCGACGGAGGCCGCAAATTTAGCGAGAGAACGTGACCTTATAACACAACACGACCACCAAATAAGGGATATAAACCAAAGCATCAGATTGCTTGTGGTTGAACACAAGCGGGCAAAATGGGAGGAGGATTTAAAGAATTGTAACCTCTGCCGGTGTTGGTAAGCTTTGGTCCACCGTAAAGTGCCTATCGAATCCGTCTAAGCACAATGACAAAATCTCCATCGTCTTTGGCGATAAATTGCTGTCAGATGCGTAATGCATTCCACGGTCGACAATGTTAGACGGCGGGCCAACAGACGCGCACACAAGCATACATACAGCGCGTCCCCAATTACCATCACCGCGTCGTTCATGCTAAACTATGTAAAGCAGTGGGCCCAGCCGGCCCATGCTTAAAAACCTAGGCAAAGAGGGTTTTAATTATCTAGCTATCCTATACACCTTCGTCATCCCCGAAAAATGGAAAATGGTCAAGGTGGTTCAACTATTAAAGCCTGGGAAACCAGCTAACATAGATTCTTATCGTCCGATATCTCTCCTATCGCCAGTAGCCAAGACATTTGAAGCCATTCTGCTTCCCTATTTTAATGCAAATTTGCAACTAGCCTATCATCGGCATGGCTTCAGAAAATTACACAGCACAACCACCGCGCTAAATGCCATTAGCACCCAGATAAATTGTGGATTAAATCAAAACCCCCACCATAGGGTAGTACTCATTGCGTTAGGATCAGTCAAAAGCTTTTGATACGGTCAACCATGGCACGTTACTCCAAGACCTGGAAGGGTCTCCCCTTCCCCCAAGTCTTAAAATGTGTCCCGCAAATTATCTGTCTGGACGGCAAGTATCGGTGCAATTCAGGAACGTAACATCCAAACCAAGAAGAATTAAACAATGGGTGCCACAGGGTGGTGTCCTATCCACGCTTTTGTTTAACTTCTACCTATCAAAGCTACCTTCGCCACCAGAAGGAGTTACTATCGTTTCCTACGCCGATGACTGCACAATAATGGCCACAGGCCCAGGCCCACAGATCGATGAGCTTTGTAACAAAATAAACAGCTATCTCCATGATCTCTCCAGTTTCTTCGCCTCGCGAAACTTGACATTGCCACCGAGCAAATCATCGGCGACCTTGTTTACAACATGGACGCGCCAAATGTCCACCACTGTCTAACACCCTAAATTCTTGGGTGTGACGTTCGATCAGGATCTACATTTTGGTGAGCATGCAGCCGCAATTGTGCCGAAAATCCAGAGTCGTATTAAAATCCTCAAATATCTTGCCGGCAGCACTTGGGGTAAAGATTAAGAAACGCTCATCACCACTTACAAAGCAATTGGCCTGCCGATTGCATGTTACGCGTTCCTGATATGGTCGACAAGCCTAAAGGTTACTCACTGGAAGAGAATACAGGCCTGCCAAAATACTGCCCTCAGAACCGCTACGGGCTGTCTTCTTATGTCCCCAGAACAGCATCTACACAATGAGGCGAGGGTACTCCCCATTAGGGAGAGAAATGAAATGCTAACCAAACAGTTTCTGTTGAATACCCAGAAACCTGGGCATCCCAACAGACATCTGGTTGATGAGGGTACACCGCCCAGGCCTAAGCGGTCATCTCCGTAAGCATTATGAGGAAATACGGCACCTGAGAACACAGCAGTATGAAGCAAAAAAGTGATATCCACAAACAGGCGTCGGACCTCTATGCCAGGAATTGCCCGGCGAATCCGGTACTCAAAGAAAAATACCCAGAACTAGCCGAGGAGAAACGCACTCTCCCTAGGGAAACGCGCGTCACTCCAGCTCAACTTCGATCTGGATACTGTAACAGGCTAAACTCTTACCTATCCAGAATCAACCACGCCATACAAAGTGTATGTCCAGCTTGCAATGTGTCCCCACATGACACCAACCATCTCTTCAATTGTAATGTGGAACCAACGCCTCTAACACCCCTCTCATTATGGTTCACCCCTGTTGAAACAGCAAGTTTCCTTGGACTTCCGTTAGAGGACATTGATCACAAATTGTGATTGGTCGCACCTATACCTATATAGCTTCTCCAGCCCAATTGTAAATCTCACCTACCCGTGGCGAATCCTGTTTCATTAACAGCCGAGGCTCTGGCGACCCCGAATTCCTGATTGATCTAGGGGGTGCGAGGCCGGTATGGGCTAGAAGGTTTTATGTGGTTATACCAAATCGTTCCCGAGATGTTCGGGCTAGTACTTTTATGGTGCGTGTTACAGGAACGTACCGGATCTGCATCCGGCAAAGGACCATAAACATCGATAACACTCCCCAAGGCCTTCGGAGAGTGTCCTTATCGCTACAACAACCACAACCGCCATGGAGTTGTGGTAGCGTGCTCCTGGTTTCAAGTCCCGGGCAAAGAAATTTTAAAAATCTAGAACAAGTTTGTTTTCATAAGAATCAAGAGTTTTTACCGGCGGGGTCGCTTCTCGACACTCCCAGTATATTTCTGCCATAAAGGTTAGTGAAAATTTATTTTCCTTGCAGCTGCCGTTTTGTAGTAAAGAGAAGCTCGACCTAAATCTCGGAGGTAAATCGCTCCAAGTATTTTTATTTATATTTTTCAAAATGAGCTGATGGCCTGAGTAGCCAAAGCTCTTTTAGTTAGTTCTGATATTCATACCAGTACCTAACCAATAATAATAATAATAATATTTTTTTTTTTCAAGCCAAGCTGTTTTGCTAGATGTACAATTTAAACATTTGTAATATTTATTAACATTTGTATATTTAACAGAGGTAACCTTGGTGCATGTCATATTCGGTTGGAGAATCCTGCTCAACCGGTTAAATATCGTGGTGTTGTATGCTCTATGAAAGAATCATTTGGATTTATTGAACGCGCTGACGTTGTAAAAGAAATATTTTTTCACTTCTCCGAAGCTGAAGGCAATGTTGAGCTTCGTCCGGGGGATGATGTTGAATTTACTATACAAACTCGTAATGTAAGTACATATTTTAATTTTACATAATAGTGTATCATATAATAATTGGAAACGGTCCAAATTTATAATCCACCACCACTTTCCACTACGACCTAATTTATCGTGACCACTAGATATTTATTGGTAGTGGAAATAAAAATGTTGTGCCGAGTCCAGTTATGTGATTCCACTAATCTGAGAATAGAAATTTATCCGAAGCACTTGATTTGAGTGCAATATTTGGTCCGGATTCCATTATTATTGCCGTTCTGCTTAGCTATGATTGATCCCATAATCTGTCTTTTGCTGACAGGAATTGGCAGAGATGCTCCCTTTGAAGAACCCTAAGGATAATTTGTATTGCTCAAATATCTGCCTGCGCGAGTGACTTTAATAAATACACATCTATTTTCTGACGCCTGTAGCGGTCAAAACAAACGTTCTGAGTTGTTTTAAAAGAACGAGCTCTTTGCTCGTTTTTCTCGTTATTCACGAGTAATAAGCGTATACTGAGGAATTCATAGAAATTAAATGGTAAACTCTGAACATCATAACGTGATTTCCCTTAAAATCCTATTGTATTATAAAGCATTCCCCATATGTGCCTTCGATAGTTTCTCATTCCATTATAGACCAATCGCTTTGTATTGCCATTTTAAAACTGTTCTAAAGGCGTTGAAGGAACTTCGCTTTTATTCCGTCTCGCCAAAACTGAATCACTTGATTATTGTGCAATCTGTTGGATCAAAAAATGCAGCCCTTTATTCACATACACTGTATTTCTTTTTGAGGTTTTTTTTAACAATGCAATGTGACGTTGTGTAAAATGTGTAGATACCCCGACAACTTTCGATTATAAACTAATTGTGTTCTGTGCACGATATATCAAGATATCACTGGAGGCTCCCAGAAACGCCATCCTTCTCAAACCATAATACAATGATGTACAAGATATAGCCCATTGGATGGTAGCCATTTTTATTTGTTTTTGAGAAAAAATTAGTACCGCTGACGTAATAGCTGTCAGGTGATTAACTTGTGCTATTTTATATCCTCGTGTTCGGTTTGATGTTTCCCTTGTATGTTTGTTCATATTCGTTTGTCAACATTTCAACATGGCTGCTTTCCTTCATACGATATACCCATTTGACATTTCCGGCGGATAATGCCTTATTGCCAAAACTTTAGATCTTTGATTCATATTCTCAGACCATGATCGAATCTCAGGCAGAATCAATCAAGAACCCCGAAATTAGTTTTTTCTGTGATCCTTGATTTCAATGAGTGATATATCGTTGTAAGGATATTCACATAGGACACAATTTGCCCTATCTGAGCAATTTCGCTAAATTTATCATTTACCTAACACGGCGCAAAATTTTAGCGACTGCTCGTTCTTTTGTAACTCAGAAGTGGTTGAGGCCACGACAAAATACTTCAGGCTGGATTTGTGGAGTATTTTTCACGATGTTCAACTTCGTACTAAGCGCAAAACGCCAATTTAGGCGACAATGATTGATTTAGGAAATTATTTTGTTTAAATTTAGTTCCAGTGTAGTATCATAAATTGACTGCTAAGTTGAAGACTACAGTAGCTAAAAGGTCCTATCTCTGAATATATTCCGGCAACGTCTGTATAAGAATTTGTTTTGTTAATACAAATATTTATCTCAGAACGCCCTATCCCAGATGTTTTTGAATCAAATTCTGAGAAAGTGCGTTTTCCACAGAGTTATGGCGTTGTTTGAAGAGCAGCCGAGATAGGGTTATATTCTCAGCAGCCAATAATGTCTTAAGAAATTATTTCGGCTGGAGAAGGTAATCTTCGCAATGGGGTCTTTGTGAGGCCACTTATTCAGTAAACAATGGCACGGCGCTGGGTATTATCATCTTGTTGTTGTTGTTGTTGTAGCAGTGCTTCGCCTCATCCAATAGGTGCGACCGATCACAAATTGTCATCAATATCCTCTAACGGGAGTCCAAGGAAACTTGCAGTTTCAACAGGAGTGGACCATAATAAGAGGGGTGTTAGAGGCGTTGGTTTCACATTACAATTAAAGAGATGGTTGGTGTCATGTGGGGACGCATTGCAAGCGGGGCATACATTTTGTATGTCGGCGTTGATTCTAGACAGGTAAGAGTTTAACCTGTTACAGTATCCAGATCGAAGTTGAGCTAGAGTGACTCACGTTTCCCTGGGGAGTATGCGTTCCTCTTCCGCAAGTTTTGGGTACTGTTCTTTGATTACTGGATTCACCGGGCAATTCCTGGCATAATGGTCCGACGCGTGTTTGTAGAGTTCGCTGAGGACCTGCTTGTGTTTTTTGGCTCCATACGGCTGAGTTCTCAGGTGCCTTACTTCCTCATAATGCTTACGGAGATGACTCCTTAAGCCCCTGGGCGGTGTTGGCTTATCAATCAGATGTTTGTTGGGATTTCCAGGTTTCTGGGTATTCAACAGGAACTGTTTGGTTAGCATCTCATTTCTCTCCCTGATGGGGGTATTATCACCTCTATTCTGCTGGTCATCAACTAACTGCTTAGGCGGTAGAAACAGGACCAGTCAAACTCACAATGTTTCCAGATGACGTCTTCAATAATAAGATTTCTGATAGATCAGGAACTTCAGGATGTACATGCCTGAGCATCTAAAGTCATGTTATGCAACAACGCGGAAAATACGGATCTAGTTTTGTTTACTAGGAAATGTAAAGTCTTGAAATGGACTAGGTCCTAACCATACAAGAGAAACACCACAATATATTTAGAAATCATACTCGTTTTCCGTTTTCTGCGTCTGAATATTGAACTGTTCAGGCTTTCAATATGCATTACATGCACCATGTTTAATTTTATTACTTTTTACTTATAGGGTCGAGAGTTCGCTTGCAATATAACACGGCTTCCACCTGGATCAGTAATTTTTGAGGATGTGGATACCACAATTTATAAGGGACAAGTTTTGAAACCACTTGATCGGAATAATCCAGCTCGTCAAACCAATGATCCTTTGCCTGGACGCATACGTTATCGTGCCCCAGATTATTCTGAAGTTGAAGTTCCGTTTGGTGACAAAGATCAGGTAAATGGGCAACAATATAGTTCATAATTGGTATTTTATCAATTTCTTTTTAATAGAAGGGCGATTTTACTTTGCGTCATGGAGACTGGGTTCAGTTCCTTCTCGCTACTGACAGGCGCGATCAATTGCAGCGTGCTACTTCGATTTCTTTACTTGATGAGACCTTCAAGGTTTCTGGTGAGAAGCGTGAACAAGGTGTAGTAGCTTCGCTTAAGGAAGGCTTTGGCTTTTTACGTTGCGTTGAACGAAATTTACGTTTGTTTTTTCACTTTACTGAAGTGCTGGATACGGTAAGTAAAAACCAGAGTAATTTTCAAAGTCTATGGCAAATAAAGTATGGAATTTAATTGCAGACTCGTGAAATTGCTGTAAATGATGAAGTCGAATTTACTGTTGTACAAGAACCTGGTGTTCCCTACAATACCTCCCGATTACATGCGATACGGATTAAGCATTTACCACCCAATACCGTACAGTTTGAAATGCTAATGGCAAGCAACATTGAAGGTATTTCTATAAATACATATAAAAAATTTAAAAACGACGTAACCTAATTGGTATTCTTCATTTTTTGAAGGATCTGTTACGCGTGAGGCACCTAAAAGCCCAGTTAAATCACAAGATCGGGTTGAAGGTGGTGTGATCACTTATGATCATGGAGATGTTAAAAAGACTATAATGTATTTCCTGAAAGACTGCGAGAAATCACCAAGAATTGGAGATCGTGTACGATTCGATATCTACTTGGTGAGTATGTGATAATTCCATAAGGGCGTAACCCCTGACAGCTATTTCTCTTCTACTCTATTACGAAAGTGTGATATTTTTGGTACCATACATTTAGAAGAATTAGCGCTTTTGTGTTGAAAGCACTAATATATTTTTGCATTTTCATCAGAACCAGATATAGTTGTGGGGTACACAACCTTTGCGATAATAGTCTCATTTGTAAACATATAATAATTTGATCTGCCGCATCTTTGAAAAGAACATTAAGAAAAAGTAAAGTAACAAATTTTGATTGTCCAATGGATTACGACTTGGTTGTAAAAGGCAAGGGTTTGTGAGCGTCGAGATTTTAAACTGCTCAGCTACAAAAAAGTCATCAGTTGAGTAAGGCTGGATGTACATGAGGCGTAGAGTCACATAGGTGTAGCTACGATTCCTCTACTCCTCAAGATCTGTACACGAGGCTACTTTCAAGCGTTGCCACAAAAAGCAAGAAATTATTGAAAAATAAAAATTAAATTATTTCAGCTATTATCGTCACCGAAATAAACAAAAATTAGTAGGAAAAGTTGATCTCCGTGTCTTTTAAGGCCAAATTTAAACCAGATTAGTGAAAAAAGCGATTTCTAGTTTCCAATACATTTTAGCCTTTTAATGGCTTCACCTATGTCTAACCAAGCTTTTTTTGGTTTAAATATTTTTTTTTTTTCACTTTGGAAGTTTACACTTCAACCCCTTTTACTAACTAAAATAGCATATCTTAATTAGTAACACGAACATAGAAAAAAAGTGAACAAACGTCTTATTCTTCCTTTTTTCCAAGCGTCCTACATTGCTGTACGCTAAGCTACATGAAACGCTTCCCAAGGCAGTCGGTTCTATGTACCGGAGCGACTCGGGATTTTTCCCGACCAAGGACTGTCATTTCAGTGTAACCCCATTTAATTTGCTGTCCCTCCCACAAATTGTCATCCTCCCAGCAGCTCCCCGCAGCGGGACTGCGCCATACTCTCCTGCTCCGGGAAGGTATCGAACCCAATCCGGGTCCGTCTCCTTACCCCGGTCCTGAGAAATAGTTTTGCTACGTTTGCCGGAAAAGAATCTTTTTAGTACGGTCACACTCTTGTCAGTGTGTCACGTGTAAGGGATGGTTACATCGGACAGGTTGTTCTGGGCTGGATCCCAAAACCAGACGTCCTAGTAACTTTTATAAATCTTTGTGGCTCCTTGCTGTTCACGCGTCCCGTAATCTGCGCCTTAGCGCAGCCCCACTACCTTCCAGCGGCTCTGCTGCTCAGCAAGCCACAACAAGTACTCGCGCCCTACGGCGCCACCAGCTCATACGGCCGCTTGTTGTTGTTGTTGTTGTTGTAGCGATAAGGTTTCTCCCCGAAGGCTTTGGGGAGTGTTATCGATGTGATGGTCCTTTGCCGGATACAGATCCGGTACGCTCCGATAACACGGCACCATTAAGGTGCTAGCCCGACCATCTCGGGAACGATTTATATGGCCACATTAAACCTTCAGGCCATCCCTTCCTCCCCACCCCCAAGTTCCACGGCCGCTCCCCTCATCACTACAATCTCCATTGTATAGTGGGTAGCAATGCCGAGCATCAGCCCCCGCCCCGTCTTCCTCCCCCCTCTTTTCCGGCAGCAATCGTGTAGGTCAGGGAAACAGACTTTTAGTCTCTACCACCTTTTGCACCGTTTGGCAGCACAGAATATATATAATACATCCGCCCAATGCAGCCCCTACCTTGGATGTTCTGGTCTCCGAGACGGAAACCCCCCGACGGGCTGCATTGCGCCATGTTGCCAGGCCGCGAACCCAAATACACCGGGTACCGCAATGCTTACGCAGGAACGTCCAGTCCCAGGTCCACAACAGCATTTGCGTCCTAGCCTTTCACAACCCAGGCGTAGTCACCCGTTACTTACTCCTAGAGTGACGACGTCTCTTCAACCTGTCTCTGTCCACCTTTTTCATCACCGAAAAATGGAAAATAGCCAAGGTGGTCCAGCTACTAAAGCCTGGGAAACCAGATAACATAGGAGAATCATATCGCCCGATATCTCTCCTATCGCCAGTAGCCAAGACGCTTGAAGCCATTTTTCTCCCCTACTTCAAAGCAAATTTGCAACTAGCCTATCATCGGCATGGCTTTAGAAAACTTCACAGCACAACCACCGCGCTAAATTCCATTAACACCCAGATAAATTAAAACCCCCACCACAGAACAGTACTCGTTGCGTTAGATCTGTCAAAAGCTTTTGATACGGTCAACCATGGCACGTTACTGCAAGACCTGAAGGGTCAACCCTCCCCCCATGTCTTAAAATGTGGACCGCAAATTATCTGGGTGGCCGGCAGGCATCGGTGCAATTTAGAAACGCAACATCAAAACCAAGAAGAATTAAACAAGGGGTACCACAGGGTGGTGTTCTATCCCCACATTTGTTTAACTTCTACATATCCAAGCTACCTTCGCCACCAGAAGGAGTTACTATCGTTTCCTACGCCGATGACTGCATAATAATGGCCACAGGCCCAGACCTACAGATCGATGAGCTTTGTGACAAAATAAACGGCTACCTCCCTGATCTCTCCAGTTTCTTCACCACGCGAAACCTGGCATTATCACCGACTAAATCATCGGCAACCTTATTTAGAACATGGACGCCCCAAATGTCGACCATTTTGAACATCCACGTCAATGGCACTACGCTACCGACTGTCTTACACCCCAAAATATTGGGTGTGACGTTCGATCAGGATTTACATTTCGGTGAGCATGCAGCCGCAATTGTACCGAAAATCCAGAGCCGTAATAAAATCCAAATCTCTTGCCGGCAGTACTTGGGGAAAAGATAAAGAAACGCTCATTACCACTTACAAAGCAATTGGCCAGGCGATTGCATGATACGCGTCCCCGATATGGTCGCCAAGCCTAAAGATTACCCACTGGAAGAAGCTACAGGCTTGCCAAAATACTGCCCTCACGGGTTGTCTCCTTATGTCCCCAGAACACCTCTACATAATGAGGCGAGAATACTCCCAATAATGGAAAGAAATGAAATGCTAACAAAACAGTTCCTGTTGAATACCCAGAAACCTGGGCATCCCAACAGTCACCTGATTGATGAGCCAGCACCGCCTAGGGGCTTAAGGAGTCATTTCCGTAAGCATTTTGAGGAAATACGGCACCTGAGAACCCAGCCGTATGAAGCGAAAAAACACAAGCGGGTCCTTGGTGAACTCCATAAACAGGCATCGGACCTCTATGTCAGGAATTGCCCGGTGAATCCAGTACTCAAAAAGCAATACCCTAAACTTGCGGAAGAGGAACGCTCACTCCCTAGGGAAACGCGAGTCACTCTAGCACAACTTCGTTCTGGATACTGTAACAGGTTAAACTCTTACCTATCCAGAATCAACCCCGACTTACAAAATGTATGCCCCGCTTGCAATGTGTCCCCACATGACCTCAACCATCTCTTTAATTGTAATGTGGTACCAACGCCTCTAACACCCCTTTCATTATGGTCCACCCCTGTTGAAACAGCAAAGTTTCCTTGGACTCCCGTTAGAGGATATTGATGACAATTTGTGATCGGTCGGGCGAAGCACTGCTACAACAACAACAACAACATATCATCGGCATAAACACCCGCGCCGTTAGTTCTGCTTACTTCAAACTGGAAAAAGAAGCTGTAAAGATGGGTTTGATGATGAATGAGGACAAAACGAAAACTACCTGCTGTCATCAAGCAAAGAGTCAGCGCATATGCGCCTTGACACTACGCTACCGACTTTCTTACACCCCAAAATCTTGGGTGTGACGTTGGATCAAGACCTATATTTTGGTGAGCATGCAGAAAATCCAGAGTTGTAATAAAATCCTCAAATCTCTTGCTGGCAGTACTTGTGGAAAAGATAAAGAAACGCTCATTACCACTTACAAAGCAATTAGCCAGCCGATTGCATGCTACGCGTCCCCGATATGGCCGCCAAGCCTAAAGACTATTCACTGGAGGAAGCTACAGGCCTGTCAAAAGACTGCTCTGAGAACCACCACGGGTTGTCTTCTTATGTTCTCAGACTACCATCTACATAATGAGGCGAGAATACTCCCCATCAGAGAGAGAAATGAAATGCTAACCAAACATCTGATTGATGAGCCAACACCGCCCAGGGGCTTAAGTAGTCACCTCCGCAAGCATTATGAGGAAATAAGACACCTGAGAAGACAGCCGTATGAAGCCAAAAAACACAAGCAGGTCCTCAGTGAACTCCACAAACAGGCGTCGGTCCTCTATGTCAGGAATTGCCCAGTAAAGTCAAAGAACAATAGCCCAAACTTGCAGAGGAGGAACGCACACTCCCTAGGGAAACGCGAGTCACTCTAGCTCAACTTCGATCTGGATACTGTAACAGGTTAAACTCTTACTTGTCCAAAATCAACCCCGACACTCGTAATGTATGTCCTGCATGCGATGTGTCCCCACATGACACCAACCATCTTTTCAGTTGTTATGTGGAACCTACCCGTCTAACACCATTCTCTCTATGTTGTTGTAGCGATAAGGTTGCTCCCCGAAGGCTTTGGGGAGTGTTATCGATGTGATGGTCCTTTGCCGGATACAAATCCGGTACATTCCGGTACCATAGCACCATTAAGGCGCTAGCCCGACCATCTCGGGAACGATTTATGTGGCCACGTTAAACTTTCAGGCCATACCCTCCCTCCCTACCCCCAAGTTCCATGAGGAGCGTGGGGTCGCCAGAGCCTCGTCTGTTAGTGAAACGGGATTCGCCGCGGATAGGTGACGTTGACAATTGGGTTTGGAGAAGCTATATATTGCGCTGGCAACCTGAAAGGTTGCGCTACACAGCCGCTTGAATCTGGTATTTTAGTCGCCTCTTACGACATGCATACCTACCGCGGGTATATTCTGATCCCCTAACCCACTGGCGTCCATTCTCTCTATAGTCCACCCCTGTTGAAACTGCCAGTTTCTTTGGACTCCCGTTAGAATGACAAAGAATGAAAGTATTTTTCCTATTATAAATAAAAGTGAATGGGTGTGTGTGGCCTATGAGCGTTTAAAATATATTTTGCTTGGATAAATTTGGTACATTCTCTGGACGAAGATGGGTGTTCGGCTTTGCAGTTAGCACAATGTGTACGGGTACATTTTTCAGGCGAATGGGGGAGAAGTGAACAAATACCGCATTCGTGTGAGCGCTTACAATGTTAAGCGGTGAGGCGAAAAAGACGAGAGAAGTTTTGATGAATCAGCGGATTCAACAACAACAAACTTCTGAACATCAATTGAAAATTGTGAACTTTAATTGCAACTTTCTGAACTAAAACTGAAAAGGGTGTTGTAGGGTTCTTATTATTTTTATTTAATTATTCGTCTCCTGGCAGGATCGCCAGTGTGGTGATTGAAACCACTTTTAATTTTATATATAAAGAAACTTTTATTCAATAAAGAATACGCCTAAATGTATGCGTCAATATCTTTTTAAAATTTTCACCAAAAAGAAATTTTTTGAAAATTGAAAAATCAATATTCACCCTTATTACGGTTGTCAATAGTGAGAAAATTAGTGTCGACGCTCATGAATTGGTATCGGCGTTGTCAATGTCGATAACTATTGACGGGTGTTGACGCTTTTTTGGTATTGGCTATAACAATGTTGAAGTTGTGTTGACGTGACGCGACACAAAATTTGTCGACACAGTTTTTGGTGACGACAAGCACGGCAATACAGAATTCAGCTATTAAAAATTCAAGAAATAAGCTTTTTTTATGCTCCTTATTTATTAATTTTTTTATTAAATTTCAGAAAATAGTCAAAATAACCAACAACAGTCAGTTTAATAGAATTGTGGTAATGTTCTAGGGCAGCGGTCGACTGCTAAAACACGTCCAAAAGAGGTACCAAAAGACACGTATTGACCTCGATTTTAATAATCCGAAGGCGGAATATAAAAATTTTACTTGCGTTAGGAAATATTTGCAAAAAAAAACAGTTGCAAGCTTTCAAGTGGTTTATTAAAAGGTTTTTGTGAAATTTCAAGAATTTTTAATTTCCGCCTTCAGATTATTAATACCGAGGTCAACTCGGGTATTTTGATACCCCTCCCGAATTCGATTAAGTTTTCATTAGTGCACCACGCTCTGGGAGGTAGGGAGTTGCTAATGGTGTACTAAAGAGAAATCCAATCATCTACAATATATTCACTAAAGTTCGTAAACAAATTCCTTATGTGTATTTTGCCCGGAATGCTTAATTGTGCACTAATAGATTTCAGCAATTATTTAGATCCACAAATTGTCCACTAAACAAAACATTAACTCAATGCAAATTGTAAATAAACAACTGTCAAAAATATAGGGATCGTATTTTTATCGATATCGCGTCGACATCAATACATTGCCTTAGTAAATACCAATTATGCATTGACGTGACATTGATGTTGATACGACGTGATGTCGACGACGATACGAAGTGATGGTTGACGTTGACAACCGTAATAGGGTTGATTGAAAATTAAAATATTGATAAAACATTTTAAAATTACAAAGTTCAAAGTAACTAAAATACAAAGTTAAATAAAAATAATAAGAACCCTACAGGTGTAGTGCTATTCCAACTGGACCGTTATTTTTTAGATATTTTGTTTCGGTAAATTGTTCGATCAATATTAAAGGTTGAAACAGGCATGCTTAACGAACGAAACGATATCATTTCGTTACGATAATCAACGCTAATAAACGAAACGAAGTGATTCACCGGGCAATTCCCGACATAAAGGTCCGACGCCTGTCTATGGAGTTCACCAAGGACCTGCTTGTGTTTTTTCGCTTCATACGGCTGGGTTCTCAGGTGCCGTATTTCCTCTAAATGCTTACGGAGATGACTCCTTAGGCCCCTAGGCGGTGCTGGTTCGTCAATCAGATGTCTGTTGGGATGCCCAGGTTTCTGGGTATTCAACAGAAACTGTTTGGTCAGCATCTCATTTCTCTCCCTGATGGGGAGTATTCTCGCCTCATTATGCAGATGGTGTTCTGGGGACATAAGAAGACAGCCCGTGGCGATTCTGAGAGCAGTATTTTGGCAGGCCTGTAGTTTCTTCCAGCGGGTAGTTTTTAGGCTTGGCGACCATATGGGTGACGCGTAGCACGTAATCGGCTGGCTAATTGCTTTGTATGTGAACGAGCGTTTCTTTATCTTTTCCCCAGGTACTGCCAGCAAGGGATTTGAGGATTTTATTACGGCTCTGAATTCTCGGAACAATTGCGGTTGCGTGCGCACCAAAATGTAGATCCTGATCAAACGTCACACCCAAGATTTTGGGGTATAGGACAGTCGGTAGCGTAGTGCCATCGACGTGGATGTCAATATGGTCGACTTTTGGACACCACCCTGTTGCACCCCTTGTTTAATTCTCCTTGGTTTTGATGTTTCGTTTCTGAATTGCACCGATGCCTGCCGACCACCCAGATAATTTGCGGTCCACCTTTTAAGACATGGGTGAAGGGTTGAACCTTCCAGGTCTTGCAGTAATGAGCCATGGTTGACCGTATCAAAGGCTTTTGATAGGTCTAGCGCTACGAGTACTGTTCTATGGTGGGAGTATTGATTCAAACCGCAATTTATCTGGGTGATAATGACATTTAGCGCGGAGGTAGTGCTATGGAGTTTTCTGAAGCCATGCTGATGAGGGGCTAGCTGCAAATGTGCTTGGAAATAAGGGAGCAAAATGGCTTCAAGCGTCTTTGCCACTGGCGACAGGAGAGATATCGGACGATATGACTCACCTACGTTAGCTGGTATCCCAGGCTTTAGTAGCGGGACCACCTTGGCCATTTTCCATTTCTCGGGTATGGAAAAGGTGGAGAGAGACAGGTTGAAGACATGCCTCTCTAGCGGTGATGGTGATTGGTGACGCGCTGAATTTGTGTTTATGTGCGTGTCTATTGGCTCTCCGTCTATCTTTGTCGACCCTAGGATGCATTATATATTGTCGGCAGAAAGCGCTCGCGCATTTTTTCGCATCCGACAGCACCTTATCGCCAAAGGCGATGGAAACTTTGTCTTTGTGCTTAGTCGGATTCGATAGGGACTTTACGGTGGACCAAAGTTTACCTACACCGGTAGAGAGGTTACAACCCCTTAGGTGCTCTTCCCATTTCGCCCGCTTGTGTTCGTCCACAAGCAATCTGATGCGTTGGTTTATATCCCTTATTTGGTGGTCGCCTGGATCAAGCTGTCTTATAAGGTCGCGTTCCCTCGCTAAGCTCACGGCATCCGCCGGGAAGTGGGCCGGATTTCGGGAATTCTCCCGGCGGGAATGAAATGTGCCAAGGCGGATTCAATGACCTTACGGAAGGCACGCTCCCCTTGGCGGGCATCAGTTGGGATAGGGAGGTCAGAAAAGCGGTTGTCTGTAGAGGATTTGCATTCGTCCCACTTTCCTTTTTTAAAGTTTATGAAAGTGCGTTTTTCGGTGGCGATGAAGTCGGCGGTACGCTCGAACGAAATAAGTATGGGCAGGTGGTCGGATGCCAATGTTACCATCGGCTGCCAGTTGACGCAGTTTACGAGTTCTGCGCTCACGATTGAGATATCTGGCGAGCTATGACAGCTTCCTACCATACGTGTGGGGGCGTCTCCGTTTATTGTGCAGAACGCCGTTTCTTCTATTTGATCCGCCAACATCTCACCCCTACTGTCCGCCCGCAAGTTTGAATGCCATAGGTCGTGATGGGCATTGAAATCGCCTAAGATAATGCGATTGTTGCCAGTGAGTAAGGTCGATTTTAGGGCGGTATCCACTGGGGCAACAGGTGACAGGAGGGATGTAGATGTTGATGATTTCTAGATTTGCATCGCCTGACCGGACAGATAGGCCTTGACGTTCTAAGACATTGTCCCTGCGGTCGATGCCAGGATCAAATATATGATATTGCACATAGTGGTGTATAATAAACGCGAGGCCGCCTCCATTTCCGCTCTCGCGGTCCTTCCTGTGGACATTATACCCAGAGCAGGTCTGCAATGCAGATCTTGCTGTGAGTTTAGTCTCTTGAATCGCAGCAATGCGGATGTTGTGCCGCTTCATGAAATCGACTATCTCCGTAATCTTCCCAGTTAGTCCATTACAGTTTAAGCAGAATTCTGAAGTGCATGAGGGGTGACGCCGCCACTCTAGGGGTAAGTGACGGGTGACTACGCCTAGGTTGTGGAAGGCCAGGACGCAATTGCTGTTGTGGCCTTGGGACTGGGCGCCCTTGGGCAAGCATTGGGGTACCCGGATGATTTGGGTTTGCGACCTGGCAACATGGCGCGATGAAACCCGTCGAGGGGTTGCCGTCGCGGAGACCAGAGCATCTAGGAAAGTGGCACCACCCAAGGCAGGAGCTGCATTGAGCGAATGTCGCAAACCTATATATTCTGTGCTGGCAGACGGTGCAAACGGAGGTAGGGACTAAGAGTCTGTTTCCCTGACCTGCACGATTGCTGCCAGAAAAGAGGGGGGGAGAAGAAGACGGGGGCAGGGGCTGATGCTCAGCATTGCTACCAGCTCTACTACGAAGGTAGTAGTTATGAGTGGTATCAGCTGTTTGAGTTGTTGGCGCCGTGGGGCGCGAGCAGCAGCGGGTACTTGTTGTGGCTTGCTGAGCAGCGAGGCTGCTGGAACGTAGTGGGGGGCGCTTAGGCGTAGACTACGGGACGCCCTTGGGCTTGAGCAGCAAGGAGCCACAAAAGATTTATAAAAGTTACGTGGACGTCGGGTTTTGGGATCAAGCCCAGAACAACCTGTCCGATGCAACCATCCCTTGCACGAGACACACTGAACAGAGTATGACCGTCCTAAAAAGATTCTTTTCTGGCAAATGCAGGAAAACCATTTCTCAGGACCGGGGTCAGGAGACGGACCCGGATTGGGTTCGATACCTTCCCGGAGTAAGAGAATATGTAGCAGTCCTGCTGCAAGGAGCTGCTGGGAGGATGACAATTTGTGGGAGGGACGAAACAAATTAAATGGGGTCACACTGAAATGACAGTCCTTGGTCGGGAAAAATCCCGAGTCGCTCCGGTACATAGAACCGACTGCCTTGGGAAGCGCATTCTTCTATGTGATGTGCCTCTGTACACAATTCGCAGCTGACCGCTTGCTTACCGTCTGTACCAACGTGAAAGAATTTCATCCGCCCTTCATTACTCCTTTGGACCGGTCGCGTTTCCTGGGTTGAATTGAGGCAGGTGATGTTCACCACGCGCGCCAGCTCCTGTATCCACTCACTGAAATGGCAGATTGTCGCTCTGGGTGTAATGCTTATGGCATGGCGAGCCCACTCTAATCTTCGCGATGTTGGCAGCTTAAACAGCAAATCTTCCATAAGGGTAGGATTGGCTAGGTGGTGTTGACAACCAGCAGCTTCGAGAAACATCGTTAAATTTTGCAACTTTGTAGCAAACGGCACCAGCATATCCAAACGATTTTCCGGTATTGGCGCACAACTTCGAACGCGCGCAATCTGACTCTTGACTAGTTGCTCTGGTCTACCAAAACGCTCACCTAACACATCGATAACTCTTGGTACATTGTTGCTATGAATGAGCAGACATTCAACTACTTCGCGCGCCTTTCCTTTAATGGCCTTCTGAAGTCTTATCATATTTTGCCGCTCAATATACCCGTACTCCTGAGTCGTCATAATGAACGATTCGTGAAACATTGGCCAGTCCTCAGGTTTTCCGTCAAATTCTGGCAAATCATATAATTTCTTGACGGCACCTTGACCGGAGGAACTACTCAAAACGCGATTCAAACTGGCCAACGTTTCTGCAATCGACTCATTTTCCCTTATTATGTAATTTCCCCCAGTCGATGAGTTGCCTTCACCTAAACGCAAACCAGTCGCCGCATTATTTGACATACTCGCAAGCTGCGCCACTGTGTTTTGTAATTCAGCCATTTGCTTTACCATAGCGCTAATTTGTAACTCAAGTGCTGATTGTTGTGTTGTTGTTCAATTACATTTTGTTCTTGAACAGTGGTATTTAGATCGTCACTACCACCATCGTCATCTACATGACCGCTATTTGACCCTGAACGCGTTAGTGGCATGTTATACCGATACCCTTGCGCTTTGTTGTTGCAAATAAAATTTTCCGACCACCGTTATCCCTAACCGCACCGACTTACCCACTAACTACGCTAACCAAATTCAGGTACTCACCCCTTCTTCTCCAATATTTCACAATGTCAGGCACCTTGCGCTGGTTGTAGCTCCTTGTCCAGCTATTGGCTGTGTTCTTGCATGCTGCACGTTCAGATTACTCAAAACTCCAAATTTGTCCCATTTGGTTACGTATATATAAAATTGTCGGTGGCCAATGAAAAAATTAGCACATGGAAACGTTGTCAAATGCAATAAAATGGCGCACGAAAAAGTATGCAAATGAATTTAGGTTCAGCAAAACGAAATAAAAGATGTTACGGCCGGGGTAGGCTTGAAATTAACAGGCGTTTGAACTCGTATTATTGAGCTAATATGCTCTGTTTTATTTCGTTTTGGTTTTTCGCCTCCCGTCTAGCTCGCCGCTCAAATTCGTTTTACTCGGTTGCAATGAAATGCAAAACTTTGACAAAGGCGAAGGGAGTTGCCAGATGGGCCAAATTTATAAGTTTGTTTCCATTAGCACAAAGTGTAGAGAACAGGGTAATACAAATATGAAAACAGGTAATACTAACATAAAGAACAGAATAATGCAAACATAAGTAACGACTAAACTACTTTAACGATTCTCGCCAACACATACGATAGCAAACGGAACGTAATTTATTTTCAATTCACAATAAATTATACGACTTTGGACAAACAAAGCGCAAGCATATCATTTATGTATTATATCTTTGTAACAAAAAACTATTGCAGTTTCTTGAAGAGATTTTGGTTAATTTAAGAAGCTTTTAGTGCTTTCTGGAGAAGTTAAATTTGAAGCAAGCCAATACCAAAGCGGGTGTCTCGCCATGAATTCCGCCAATATTTCCTTTTGGCTTGGATTAAGCTTGTTTGATTTCGACCTTTGTTAATAATAAGAGTTTGAAATTTGTTATTATATTTTACTTGTTCATCTATTTTAACAATTTTCTTACATTTTCATTGAAATTTGTGTATATATGATCGCCAGTTTGTGTTCGAATGAAATTGGAACGGAACGTGTACGTTCAGCCACTCGTCACGTATGTTGCGATCCAAAATTACGATCGAAATAGTACGTTCACGTATGTCATAATCCGAAAATCATATAACTACGTGACGAGTTACACGATAACGGATGTTATGATTTGGCCCCTGATTTCGAATAATAAACTTAAACTATGTCTAGAATATTTGACTTATCAGTTACCCACCAAACGCAGTTTCTAACGTTAGAGAAATAGTGTGATTTTTATACTCAGCTGAGCAGAGCTCACGGAGTATATTAATTTTGTTCGCATAACTGTAATCCGTAACGGCATAAACTAATCGAGATAGATATAGACTTCTATATATCAAAATGATCTGGGCGAAAAAAGAAATTCATTTAGCCATTTCCGTCCGTCTGTCCGTTAACACGATAACTTGAGTAAATTTTGAGGTAAGATGAAATTTGGTATGCAAGTTCCTGGGCACTTCTCCCAGATGGCTATTTAAAATGAACGAAATCGGACTATAACCACGCCCACTTTTTGGATATCGAATATTTCGAAAAACAGACAAAATGCGATAATTCATTACCAAAGACGGATAAAGCGATGAAACTTGGTGGGTTTGTTGACCTTATGACGCAGAATAAAAATTAGTAAAATTTTGGACAGTGGGCATGGCACCGCCCACTTTTAAAAGAAGGTAATTTAAAAGTTTGGCAAGCTGTAATTTGGCAGTCGTTGAAGATATCATGATGAAATTTGGCAGGAACGTTACTCCAATATATGTTTTAAATAAAAATGAGCAAAATCGGATGACGAACACGCCCACTTTAAAAAAAAAATAATTAAAAAGTAAAATTTTTACAAAAAATTTAATATCTTTACAGTATATAAGTATGTCAACATTCAACTCCAGTAATGATATGGTGCAACAAAATGCAAAAATAAAAAAAAGTTTTCAAATGGGCGTTCATTTAATTTTTCTAGAATATTTTTAATTTTTATTTAAATTTAAAATTTACCAATCCTTGTGAAATTTGGTAGGGGCATAGCTTCTATGACGACAACTGTTTTCTGTGAAAATCGGCGAAATCAGTTGAAGCCACGCCCAGTTTTTATACACAGTCGACCGTCTGTCCTTCCGCTCGGCCGTTAAGACGATAACTTGAGCAAAAATCGATATATCTTTACTAAACTTAGTTTACGTACTTATCTGAACTCACTTTATCTTGGTATTAAAAATGGGCGAAATCCGACTATGACCACGCCCACTTTTTCGATATCGAAAATTTCGAAAAATGAAAAAAATGCCATAATTTTTACCAAATACGAAAAAAGGGATGAAGAATTGTGATTGGATTGTTTTTTTGGACGCAAAATATAACTTTAGAAAAAACTTTGCCATCCACCATATTAAGTAGGAAAATGAAAAAGCCCTGCAGGGCGAAATCAAAAGCCCTTGGAGTCATGGCAGGAATACTGTTCGTAGTATATACATTTATAAATAAGTTAGAGGTACCCGACAGATGATGTTCTGGGTCACCCTGGTCCACATTTTGGTCGATATCTCGAAAGCGTCGATTAAAATGAAAAGGTATTTACCCATGAATGGTCCTGCAAAGTCGGCGTGCACTCTTTCAAACGGTTTCTTTGGAACCGCCCAGCTGTGAACCGGCTTTACTAGCTTTGCGTTTGGTCTAGAAAGTTGGCACTCTGAACAATTCGAGACTAGGTCCTCAATGTCTTTGTCCATCCTGTTCCACCAGCAGTATGCTCTTGCCAGGCTCTTCATCCTACTAATTCCAAAATGCGCACAATGTAACTCGTCGAGAATTTTCTTTCGTAAGGGTGCTGGTATATACACTCGTAAACCTCGCATTAAGCAACCGTGTTGTAGACTGAATTCTGTTTGAGTGATTGCAAAACGATGTTTTGGGTCCGCATCTCTTCCCAATTTCAAACATTGTAGCAGAATCTTTACTTCGTCATCCTCTTCAGTTTTTTTCTTAACTCGTTGGCTGTAACCGGTAGATTATCTATCATCTCCTGCTCGATCATGTCTACCTCTTCTATCTTTCCATTAATCTCCGAAATCGGTAATCGCGACATTGCATCCGCATTAGCATTATCCTTGGATCGTTTTAATCGAATTTCAAAATCGAAATGTGCCAGAAATATTGCGTAGTGCTGCATTCTTGTGGCTGACAACAGGGGCAAGCCCTTATGCGGTGAAAATATTTGTGAAATCGGTTTATTGTCCGTTACTAGTATAAAACGTTTACCATACAAGTACTGGTAAAATTTGCGAACACCGAAAATAATAGCATATGCTTCCTTATCAATTTGACTATATTTTTGCTGCGTTTTGTTAAGGGTCTGCGATGCAAATTGCAAAGGTTTCTCCGAACCGTCCTCATAGACGTGGCTGAGGACCGCACCTACTCCAACGGGACTGGCATCTACAGCCAATACCACCGGCAGCTTTGGATCATAGTGTGTTAAAAATAAACTGGACTGCATTTGCTCTTTCACTTCAGCGAATGCTTTTTCGCAGTTTTTGTCGAATACAAATTTTACATCATTTTGTAGCAGCTTATTTAGCGGATAGGTGATGTTGCTCAAGTTTTTTACAAAACGGCCATAGTAATTAATTAGGCCCAAGAACGCCCGTACTTCATCTTTGTTTGTAGGCTTTTTCATTTTTTGTATAGCATCCACTTTGCTTTTGACCCTATGTATACCACATTCATCAATCACATATCCGCAATATTCTATACGGTCTTTCATAAATTCACACTTTTGTATATTCACACGCATATTGTGATTGTGCAGTCGTTGAAAAACTGTGTCTAGCCGAAAGATATGTTCTTCATCGTTGGCTGCTGTGATCTTAATGTCATCAAGAAATACCGACACTCCGGGAATATCTCCCACCAACTGTTCCATTAACCGTTGCCACTTAGCGGGTGCGCTGGCAATGCCAAACATGAGTCTCGTGGGTTGATATAAACCTTTGTGAGTGCTCAGCGTCATAAATTTTTGATCATCCGGGTGCACCTCTAATTGTAGATATGCACTCGACAGATCGATCTTGGAAAACTTCTTTCCACCTGACATTTTGGAAAATAGCTCATCGATTGTGGGCAATGGGTGCTGGTCCACTACCAAAGCTGGATTAAGGGTAACCTTGTAATCCCCGCAAATCCGTACGCCACCCTGTTTCTTGGGTATTACCACTAAAGGTGTTGCCCATTCACTCTGTTCAACTTTCACAAGAAGCCCCTCTTCCACTTGCCTGTCTATTTCCTTTTCCACCACATCGTACAGTGGAAAAGCCACCCTTCGCGCTCTTACAAACTTCGGTGTAGCATTCGGCTTTAAGTGCAATCTGGCTTGCATGTCTGTTATTTTACCTACTGTAGGAGAAAAAACTTCGGGATATTTGCCCTTTAGCATTTCAATAACATTGTTAGATTTTAATGGCATCGAATGGACTTTGTTGCACGTTAACTGTTTTTCCATTACGTCACCCCAGTTTAACTTAATACTGCGAAGCCACTCCCTACCGAGTAGAGGCATTCGATCGGATCGCACAATGTATAGCTTCACTGGTACTGTATTATTCTGGGATTCTACGCTAACCCATACATACCCAACACAATTTAGTGAAGTGCCACAATAGCTTATTAACTCAGTGTCCGTAGGGAATACTTTTAATATTGGGAAAATGTTTCTTTGCATCTTTCATATTAATTATTGATACTGGCGAGCCTGTATCTACTTCAAATTGTATGTTTGCGCCGCTTACTTTGAGCTCGCACTTAATTTTTTGTCGTATATTGTTTACGCTTTTTTCGTTAACTTGCAGTAACTCTTCCACAGTTTTTTCCACTCCTGTGTCTATTTGATTTATTTTCTTTTTCTTTTCTTGAAAACACACTTTTCGTAAGTGCCCTCGTTTCTTACAGAAATGACATTTTGCGTCTTTGTATGTGCACTCTTTCGCTGTGTGCGCAGTGTTGCCACAGCGGAAACATTGGTGCTTTTCTTCTTTACCATCATTTGATGACTTTTTTATGTTACCTTTTGTTTTACCTTTGTATCCGTTTTTTCTTTCAACCATTTTATTTACCCCTTCTTTTGCACCTTCTTTAATCTGCAGTTCTGCACCTCCCTTTTCTGCCGTTTCGACTGCCATTGCTAAATTAATGGCTTGATCTAGCGTGAAGGTTTTTTCTTCTAAAAGTCGACTTTGAATTCGTTGATTTGTTAGACCAAACACAAATTGATTCCTCAATGCAGTATCTAAATATGCACCAAAATTGCAACCTACTGCCAATCGTCGAAGTGCCGTGATGAATTCTGTGCACGACTCACCGCCATTTTGTTTCCTGGAATTAAACCTGTAGTTTTCCAATATCTCGTTAGGCTTAGGGTCGAAATGGTTTTTTAGCATTGATACCAATTCACCATACTGTTTTTCCTCTGGCATTTGTGGCAGCAATTTGTCACAGAGGATATTGTACGTATTTGCTCCAATGTAATACAAAAGGAGATTACGCCGGACTTCGGCGGAGTCACTTATTCCATGAATTGCCATTGCAGTCCCTAATCGCTTTACCCAACGCGAAAATGTAGTAATTTTTGCGTCGAAGGCTTCGAAGTTAAAAAGATTTGTTCTCGCATTAGTGTTATTGACCGCCATGTTGCTCGTTGGCGCGGTTTGTACATTAGCGGTGCTTCCTCCCGTATTGTTCGGTGATTCGGTGGGCATACTCCGATAAGCTCTTCAGCTTGATAAATTAGCACACGTGTTTTTTTTTTTTTTTTTTTGTCTCGTCGCCAGTTAGTGTAACCAACTCGTGGGTTTGCTTTCTGGATAGTGACTGACCATTTATTCATTCTCTTCGTACATTATTCTTATTACTAATTACATCTTGACTTCTATTCTTAAAGGGTTGCAAGGGTTGCATTTTGTTACGTTCGTATACGCACATTGTTATACCCTATATATGACACCTTCACATATACAACTAAGGGACACTCCCTTTTAAAACCTTCATTAATACCTTTAATTTGATACCCATATCCGTACAAACATATTATATAATCACCCCTGGTCCACCTTTATGGCGATATCTCGAAAAGGCGTCCACGTGTAGAACTAAGGCCCACTCCCTTTTAAAATACTCTTTAATACCTTTCATTTGATACCCATGTCAAACAAACACATTCCAGGGTTACCCTAGGTTCATTTTCGTACATGGTGATTTTCCCTTATTTGACAAACGATGAAGGATAATCGTTCCAAAAAACGTCACCCTCGGTCTAAAATTTGTTCGATATTTCCCAAACGTATGTGATATGGATATAAAAACCACTTATAAACCATCTACGAAAACTTACAAATGTTCGGTTACACCCGAACTTAGCCTTCCTTACTTGTTTGATTTGTAGTTCTCTAGTGCATCACTGATCGAAAAATAGGGTAGACAAGGTTTTGATTAGATTAGAGAACGATTTTAGAAACATTAGAAACACGATGTTGTCACAGTTATCGATTATTTGTAAGACATGATCACTCATACTTAGTGTTATACAAAGGAATTAAAAATCGTGAAAAGTTGTGCCAAATATTGTTAGTTGCAAAATCAGTTTTTCATTTGTAATATCGCATATAAGGTCCTTTCAGTGTATTGTGCGAAAGATTGAAGCCCACCGTGAACCGGCTGATTGGACCTTATCAGTGCGGCTTCAGACCTGGTAAATCTACCATCGACCAGATTTTCACAATGCGCCAAATCTTGGAAAAAACCCGTGAAAAGAGAATCGACACACATCACCTCTTCGTCGACTTTAAAGCCGCCTTCGACAGCACGAAAAGGAGCTGCCTATATGCCGCTATGTCTGAATTTGGTTTCCCCGCAAAACTTATACGGCTGTGCAAAATGACGTTGAGCAACACCATCAGCTCAGTCAGAATTGGGAAGGACCTCTCCGAGCCGTTCGAAACTAAACGAGGTTTCAGACAGGGTGACCCCCTATCGTGCGATTTCTTTAATTTGATGCTGGAGAAAATTATACTAGCTGCAGAACTTAACCGCACTGGAACAATATACTATAAAAGCGTGCAATTACTGGCATATGCTGATGACATTGATATCATCGGCCTAAACACCCGCGCTGTTAGTTCTGCTTACTCCAAGCTGGAAAAAGAAGCGGTAAAGATGGGTTTGATGGTGAATGAGGACAAAACGAAGTACCTGCTGTCATCGAGCAAAGAGTCAGCGCATATGCGCCTTGGCAACCACGCTACTGTTGGCAGCCATAATTTCGAAATAGTAAAAGACTTCGTTTATTTGGGAACCAGCATCAACATTAGCAACAACATCAGCACTGAAATCCAGCGAAGAATCAATCTTGCCAATAAATGCTACTTTGGACTAGGTAGGCAATTGAAAAGTAAAGTCCTCTCTCGGCGAACGAAAATCATACTCTACAAGTCACTTATCGTACCCGTCCTGCTATATGGGGCAGAAACATGGACCATGACAACAGCAGATGAAGCGGCTTTGGGAGTGTTCGAGAGAAAAGTTCTTCGAAAGATTTATGGACCTCTACGCGTTGGCGATGGCGAGTACCGAAGAAGATTTAATGATGAGCTGTACGAGCTATACGCAGACATCAACATAGTCCAGCGAATTAAAACGCAGCGGCTGCGCTGTCTAGGCCATGTTATGCGAATGAAAGATGATGCTCCGGCCAAGAAAGTGTTTCTATCGGAACCCGCCTATGGAAGCAGAGGTATAGGGCGGCCCCCACTCCGTTGGAAGGACCAGGTGGAAAACGATTTAAACTCCCTTGGTGTGACCAATTGCGCCAAGGAGCGAAGGAGCGACTGGCGCGCCTTGTTGGACGGCCATAACCGTTTAGACGGTTAAGCGCCAATTAAGTAAGTAAGTAAGTAAGTAAGTAAGTGAAAATTGATAACAAAAGTTAAAGAGGGAAAGTGAACAAACTGTTAGCATTCTGTTTAATTGGAATTATGAAGAAAACGGGCCCTCATAAGAGATCTGCTTTGAGTGCTAATAAAATTAGTGCACTTAGTCATGATCCAAAAAATTGTGCCTAAATGTGTACTTAGTCAAGTACAGACAAATACAATGAGTGATTAGCACATAAAATAGAAAATACATACGAGTGCCCCGCAACACATATGTCCCATACATATATTACATTGTTGAGTATAAACTGAAATCATAGTCGCTTTAACTCAGTATCACGTTGGTTTCGTGTGTAATACACTGTATACTTCGTTTATTATCCGTTTATTATCTGTATTCAGTTTAGTTTCGTGTACATCCTTGTGTTGCTTTGGTAATAAACCAAATATTTATTTTATTTTTTTTTTTTAATTTATTTTTGTTTTTTTTGAGTTTAAATATTTTAATACTAATAAGAATTTTCTTGTTTGAAGTTATTCAAAAATTTTTAAGGTAACACGAAAACTCAATTAAAAATTATTTTAAAAATTAAAGTAAAGAGTACAAAGTAGTTAACACTATATTTACTCCCCCTCCAAGAAAATTTAAAACAAACAAATTATTAATTATTATTAAATGTAACTTTTTTTTGTTTTTTGCTGTTTAATGTATTTGTATTTGTATTTAAATTAGTGTTAATAAGAATATTTGCTGGTTTAAGTAAATCAATCGAAAAATTTTTAATAGTATTTTTGTATTGAATTGTAAATGTTTTATGTTTTTTAGAAATAACTTTAAAAGGTCCTTCATAAGGTGATTCTAAATTAGATTTACGAAGGACTTTAACAAAAACATATTCACAATTTTCTAATTTTATAGGAACGAAAAAGTTTTCTTTGTTATGATGAAAAATTTTAGAACGAACAAGCGAAAAATATTCTCTTATTTTTTGAAGAGCGTCATTAGAAAAATCATGTTCTTTATTACTATTTGAAATAATTAATTCACCAGGTATTCTAAGTGTTTGGCCATAAACAAGTTCAGCAGATGAACATTTTAAATCTTCTTTAATTGTAATACTGTATTGTAAAACACTTTGAAATATTGTAGACAAGTTTTGGAATTAAGACACAGACAGCTTTGTATATCTTGTGGTATTTCTTTTCAATTTTTGGAAAAAAGCTAGACGTTTTTAATAAAGAATAAAAATATAATTGGATCTGATTGTCCTCTTTACAATTCAGAAGTGGGATTTGGTACATTTCCACGCCATTTACCGTAATTTGTAATTATATTTATTTGATTAACGCGAAATAAAAATGCCTTTACGATCGGAGACACGCCATGAAATGGTGAAGGAGTTGCTGAATGCCGGCGTTGAGCCTCCGGAGAGTGCTTCTTTATCTCAGATACGTACATTGTATGAGAACACGTTTGGCCAAACGGGACAGTCAAACGGAGAACCATTGAAAATTATTCGGAAAGACCTCGTCACAGGTCACACACCGTACATTACAAAAATATTTCTGCCTCCGCTGATATAAACGAAAGTGAAAATTTAACATGTGCTGATGTGCCAGCTGTTAACAACAACGTTCTGTTTGATGCTAATAGCCGTGTTTCTTAACACGCGTATATCCGTTTACGCTTAAACTTTATATTGACTGCTAAGGGACAAACTATAAATACACCTCTGAAATTGCTGCGCATAAATTTTGTCCTACTAAATTTCAATACGCATTATACTCAGATGTAACTGAAATATGTGTCTTTGTTTCACCCTCTACACTAATTCTATGTATTCTATGTGTGTCCACAATTCATCGCAACTGATTCAGCTATATGTTATACCCTATGGCCATCAGAGCGTTGCGTCTCCGCTTTTCGGTACACCCTGTTGCTGTAGCTAGTTGTTTAACCACAGCCACTAGATGGGTATCCTAAGCATTATCTAAGCGAAGATACGCGTTTTTTTACACGCGCAAACGAAACGTATACGCGCGTGTTAAAAAACACGGCTAATGTTACAATCATGACCGCTCCAACATCTAGCAAGCCTGATGCTATTACAACTGCTGTTACTTCCAACACTACTGTTCATAACGTTGGTGCTACAAATTACTCAACTTCTGTTATGCCCGTTGCTAACACTGGTTGTTTAACCGCTGCTGAAAACACTGCTGCTACTTTTTTCTATAACCCCACTGCTGTCAATTCTGCATCAGGTACTGCTAATGTAAGTTGCCTGACAATGGAAGCTATGTTAGCGGAAAGCGATCGTTTTAAAATGCAACGAGAGCTGCTTTTATTGAGAAAAGAGGTGGAGTCACTTCAGACCAAGGGACAGGGAGTTCTGCCTGTAGATATGGTAGCTATTGACGATATGACGGTCAAATATACCGGAGATGACGGTTTTGATGTTTATAAGTGGTTTAATGTTTTTGAGGATACATTTGAGCTGTTGCAAGTTGACGAGCGTAATAAGTTAGTTTGCACACGACATTTATTGGATGGCACTGCTAAACTTTTTGCGCGTACCATCACCGCCACCATGTATGTAGTTTTGAAGAGGGCATTATGTGATGAGTTCGGGCGAAAACATACTCTATTTGAAGTTTACGAGCAATTGAGAAACCGGAAAGGTAAACCAAATGAGAGTGCGCAGTGATATTTTATTGAAATGAGGGTAATCGCTAGTAAGGCAAACATACCGGAAGGCGATTTGGTGGATGCTATCATATCTGGATTGAATGAAAGAAATTCTTTAATATCTATTTTATATCAAGCAATTACTCTGGATCAATTGAAAATACAATTTGAACGTTATGAAAAACTTAGAGACAAATCGCAGCCTAACATAGTCAAACCGCAGACGGCGATTCGTCGAGAAAAATCAAATTCTTCTGATGAAGTTATACGGTGCTTTAATTGTTCACAGCTAGGCCATTATCAATCAACATGTACAAAACGTCTACGTAAGCCAGGTTCGAGTTTTAAGTGTGGTGAACTTGGTCATTTTCACCACACTTGTCCTAAGAAGAAAGTTGTAGTTGCACCTATTGACAATAATGTGAAGTCGAAGGACGCAGATTTGGCTGAGGCGGTTGATGCAATGCAAATGGCAAGTGTTACTGTGCTAGGAAAACAAAGCGAACGCACTGTTCATATTCTTTCTCTTCTTGATTCTGGTAGTCCGAGGAGTTTTATTAAACGTTCAATCGTACCTTTCAACATGGGCAACAAATTAAAGCAAACTGAGTATCGAGGTGTTGGTGATAGGCAACTTTATACGTACGGAGAAGTTTTATGCAAACTTAATTTAAGGGGACAGAAAATAGCCCATCGATTTTTAGTTTTAAACGATTCTGATCTTTCTATGCCTGTGTTGATTGGGCGAGATCTGTTAAGCAAATTTCGTATATTTTTGTGTAAGGTTAGATCTAAAATTCAGTACTCAAAGAAAATGTTAATGGGTCTAAAAAATGAAATAAAATTTAACCATACATATTGTTCAAAGAAGAGTGCGCTTGATTTGTTTTGCCTCAGGAGAAATTGTATTGGATGCTTGGTGTATCCCATTCGATTCAACCAAGTCATCTAATAGTTTTGAAAAGAGGAAGTATTTTAACGGAATATACAATGCAGATTTGTGGAGTGGCAGTAAACAAAAAAAATGTGTCAGTTCAGTTAGGTACCCATACTGGTAACAAGGATATTGATCTTGTCTCACAAGTAGAGTCTTTAAGTGAGCCTGATGTTAGTTCTGAACTTAATGCACAACAATTTGGTATATTAAGATGGGTTATAACTAACTGTTATTTGGAGCCTGGAACAGAAACACGGATTGTTTCCCTTGACTATAGAATGAAAATAAATTTAACGGACGATACTCCTTTTCATTGTGGACCACGGAGACTTTCTTATTCGGAGAAGGCTGAAGTGCAAGCAATTATTAATAAACTTCTTTCTGAAGGTGTTGTAAGGTACAGCAATTCTCCGTATGCCTCTGCTACGGTTTTGGTAAAAAAGAAGAGTGGTGAGGGAAGATTAAGTTTTGACAGGCCTGCGAGAGGGGGGGGGGGGGGGGGGGGGTGGGGGATTCCCCCGGGCCCGGGGTTTCTAAGGGGGCCCGCGATTTAGAGGTACTAATACATTTTTTTAATTCAGGAGAGTTTAGTTGTTCCATGTGCAAATTTGAAGCCGAATTTCAAAAGCAACGAATATTGATAATGATTTTTTGCCTGGGTCTGAGGAGACAATAAAAACATCAAA
Organism: Eurosta solidaginis; assembly: GCF_040869045.1. Taxonomy (NCBI): domain Eukaryota; kingdom Metazoa; phylum Arthropoda; class Insecta; order Diptera; family Tephritidae; genus Eurosta; species Eurosta solidaginis. The sequence goes on along the minus strand of NC_090323.1, from coordinate 134,296,270 downwards.
CAAAAATGTGTTTCTCAGGGGGCCTGCGATTTAGAGGTACTAAGAAAATTTTTTTAATTCAGGAGAGTCTTTGGTTGTTCCATGTGCAAATTTTAAGCCGAATTTCAAAAGCAACAAATATTGAAAATGATTTTTTGCCTGGTTCTGAGGAGACAATAAAAACATCAAACAAAAATGTGTTTCTCAGGGGGCCCGCGATTTAGAGGTACTAAGACATTTTTTTAATTCAGGAGAGTCTTTAGTTGTTCCATGTGCAAATTTTAAGCCGAATTTCAAATGCAACGAATATTGATAATGATTTTTGCCTGGGTCTGAGGAGATAATGAAAACATCAAACAAGAATGTATGCTTACATGAATCCGAAATCGTAAAGTTTTCGTGGTGACACTGATGAAGGTTCATCTTCAAAAAGTCTTCCAACAATACCACCAACTCTGTATCAAAGTCCAGATTATTTAAAAGACTTCGATATCGGTACCGTGAATAATGAGTTTTTGCGATCTGAAGAAGTCAACGAAATAATTCGTCGAGGTCATCAAAAGTGTCCTGTTATTTTTCCACGTGATTGTCATGACGAGGCATTTCCTACCTCGTTGTTAAACAGAATCTAGCCAAATGGAGAGAAAGTGGAGCGTGACTGGTTAGTGTGGAGTGCCAGTAGCAATGCTTTTTTTTTGCCTACCATGTCGTCTGTTAAGCACCAATTCTTTAAATCGACCTAAAATTTGTTGTCCTGGCGGATATTCGAAATTCCAGGAATGGAAGAAGCTATACGATAAACTACCATCACACGAAAATACTCAAGATCACATTAAATGTTATATTCAATGGCGATCTTTACAAAACCTAATTCAAAAAGAGGCTACAATTGATAGATACACTTAACAATAAATAGCTAATCACTGAAACTCAAAAGTGGAAATAAATTTTATATAGAATTTTGGACACTATTTTATTTTTGGGTGAAAGAGGCCTAGCTTTCAAAGGCGAAAGTATATACATATCTTGGTGAACGAAACGATGGAAATTTTTTGGGCATCTAAGATCTCATAAGCCAATATGATCCGATACTTAGAGATCTTTTGGAGAAAGTTAGGATTTCACAACAGCAGCACAAACTTTTACAAGTTCACTATCTTTCCCCAGACATTCAGAACGAGTTTATAGAAGTTTGTGCAAAGCACGTGAGGGAAACTATATTAGATCAAGGCAAGAAAGCCAAGTATTTTGCCATTATCGTTGATGCTACGCCTCATGCTAGTCACGTTGACTACGTTCATTCTGGCTTAACTCCATTTCAATTCGAAAGCAACAAATTTTACAATTCAAGAACGCTGTTTACCTTTCGTAAATTGTAACCAAAAAACTGGTCAGAAAATCGCTGATCTAATTTGCCATACTTGATTGAAGATTATCGTGTACAAGGGTGCGATAGCGGCGCCAATATGAAAGGAGCTTACAACGGAGCACTACGTCACATCCTCGACAAAAACTCGAATGATGTTGTACGGCTGCAATTACTTTCTTCGGAGTTGTATAAAAAATGTACCGAACTCTCTTCATAGTCTTTCAGCCAAAAGCCAAATTTGACTGCGCAAGGATACGGCGATGTTACCGGCATTCTCAAGTACATCAACAAGTTAGAATGTATCTTGCTGTCCTCAATTTGTTTCAAAATACTGACTACCATTAATGAAAGAAACGTGGTCCTCCAAGCTAGAGACGCCACCATAGATGTTGAGTAAATTTATCAGAAATGTATTAAAATGTTACCAAATAACTAGAAAAGATTATTTGAAACCATATGTGGCTGTTAAAAGAGAATTTTATTTCTACGTTACAATAAAATACAAAAATTATTTAGTTGATGTGGCAAACATTTTTTTTGATGTAATCCATCAATAATGATTCATGAATGAGACGTCATCAATTCAAGTTAATCAAATGTATTAGTGGATTTTTTTATAGGGGGCCCGTAAATTGTTTAGTCCCGGGCCCGGATTTTCTCTCTACAGCCCTGTATATTGATTATAGGTTTTTGAATAAAACCTCCATTCGGGATAATTTTACATCGCCACTGATAGAAGACTGTTTAGGGTATTTGTCGGGTAAGACAATTTTTACGGTTTACGGATCTTAAAAGTGGATTTCATCAGGTACAAATGGATAATGATTCTATTAAATACACTTCATTTGTAATCCCTGGAGGACAATATGAGTACACAAAAATTCCCTTTTGTTTAAGAAACGCACCAGCGGTGTTTCAACGTTTTGTTTGCGAAATTTTTAGAGACTTATTACAGTCCGGAAAAATAGTAATTTTTATGGATGATATTCTCGTTGCTACGTCTGATTTTGAAACTCATGTAAAAATTTCAAGTTGTGTGTCAAGTCGGTTATATATGAGAGGTCTTGAGTTGAATATGAAAAAATGTAAATTTGGTTATTCAGAACTAAATTTCTTAGGATATCATGTGAGCAGTGAAGGTATCCGTCGGAACGAAACACGTATTGAGAAAATAAAGAATTTTCCAAAGCCACGAAATTTTAAACAACTTCAGCAATGTCTGGGTTTATTTTCTTATTTTAGAAAATTTGTTCCTTCTTTTTCATCAATTGCAAAGCCTTTAACCAATTTACTTAAGAAGAATGTTTCTTTTAATTTTTGTGAGCAGTGTGATAGAGCTTTTGAATCTCTTAAGAGTTGTTTGATGTCAGCCCCGGTACTTGCTATTTATAATCCCAGTAAAGAAACAGAGTTGCACACCGATGCCAGTAAGATAGGGTTCGGGGCTGTGCTTATGCAAAAGCAAGATGATGGAGAATTTCATCCCGTGTCTTACTTCTCCAAAACAGCGTCCGAGTCTGAATCAAAATTGCATAGTTTTGAGCTCGAAACTTTAGCCATTGTTTACTCGCTCGAAAGATCTAAGACCGAATTGAAGGGTATTGCTTTTGTCATAGTCACTGATTGTAGTGCTCTTGCGCAGGCAATGGACAAAAAACAAATAAATCAGCGCATAGCGGGATGGGTGTTCAATTTTGAAATAAGGCATCGTAGCGGTTGTTGAATGGGCCATGTTGATGCTTTAAGCCGTTGTCATTTAGTAAGCTCTGAGGAGATCAATAGTATAGATTTAAATATTCAAATCACTCAAAATAGAGATATTGGTATAAAAAATTTAAGAGAAAAATTAGAGGAGGGTCCTGTACAGCATTACGAGCTAAAAAATGGTCCTGTTTTCAAATCCGATCCAAAGTCATCTCACCTTCAGTTGTATGTGCCTTTGGAAATGGAAACTAATGTCATCAGGATAATGCATAAAAAAATTGGACATATGAGTGTCGACAAAACAATAGATCAGATAAAAAAGAATTATTGGTTTCCAAAACTTAGAAAGAAGGTTGAACATTATATCAGAAACTGTATTAAATTTATAGTATACTCACCTGCTGTACGTTCAAATGAACATAACTTATATAACATTCGTAGGACACCAGTCCCTTTTGATACCGTACACATAGACCACTTCGGCCCACTTTCTTCAATTCGCACGATTAGAAAACACGTTTTAGTGGTTGTAGACAGTTTCACGAAGTTTACTAAGTTGTATGCAGTAAAAACCACTAGCACCAAAGAGGTACGTGCATCTCTGCAAAAATACTTTGACAGTTACAGTCGACCCCGTCGTATTATAAGTGATCGGGGAACATGTTTCACTTCAAAGGACTTCTTGGAATTCCTTAAAAGTAACAATGTCCAACATGTAAAGATTGCCGTCGCTTCTCCGCAGGCAAACGGACAGGTAGAAAGGGTGAACAGAGTTTTAAACGTTATGCTAGCAAAGCTTACAGAACCAATCGGTCATTCAGATTGGTTGGGCAAACTAATCCAAGTAGAGTACGCAATAAATAACTCTGTTCACGCCTCGACTCAGGAATCACCGAGTAAATTATTGTTTGGAGTGGAACAGAGAGGGCGAATCATTGATGAGTTGACTGAATATTTACAAGAAAAGACGGGTGTAGTTGAATCACCGAATTTAGAGAAAATTCGAACAAAAGCATTGAATTATATCGAAAGGTCACAGGAATATAATAAGAAGTATTGTTTAAAACATAGTGTTCCAGCAAAGGTTTTTAATGTAGGGGATTATGTAGTGATGACAAATGTTGACACTACTGTTACTTACTTACTTACTTAATTGGCGCTTAACCGTCTAAACGGTTATGGCCGTCCAACAAGGCGCGCCAGTCGCTCCTTCGCTCCGCCAACCGGCGCCAATTGGTCACACCAAGGGAGTTTAAATCGTTTTCCACCTGGTCCTTCCAACGGAGTGGGGGCCGCCCTCTACCTCTGCTTCCATAGGCGGGTTCCGATAGAAACACTTTCTTGGCCGGAGCATCATCTTTCATTCGCATAACATGGCCTAGCCAGCGCAGCCGCTGCGTTTTAATTCGCTGGACTATGTTGATGTCTGCGTATAGCTCGTACAGCTCATCATTAAATCTTCTTCGGTACTCGCCATCGCCAACGCGTAGAGGTCCATAAATCTTTCGAAGAACTTTTCTCTCGAACACTCCCAAAGCCGCTTCATCTGCTGTTGTCATGGTCCATGCTTCTGCCCCATATAGCAGGACGGGTACGATAAGTGACTTGTAGAGTAGACACTACTGTTGGGACTGATAAAAAATTTATCGCTAAGTACAAAGGCCCTTATGAGATTTCCAAGAAATTGCCAAACGATCGGTATGTTTTGAAGGACATCGAAAATTTTCAGGTAACGCAAATACCATATAATGGTGTGGTTGAACCGAATCGATTACGTATATGGATAACACCAGATATTGCATCGGATCCTTTGGTTGCGAACAAGCACAGTGACACGAAGAAGGTGACGGAAGTTGTCCCGATCGAGTCGCTCGGGATGTCAGGAAGGCCGAGTTGTAATACTGTATTGTAAAACACTTTGAAATATTGTATACAAGTTTTGGAATTGACACACAGAAAGCTTTGTATATCTTGTGGTATTTCTTTTCAATTTTTGGAAAAAAGCTAGACGTTTTTAATAAAGAATAAAAATATATAATTGGATCTGATTATCGTCTTTACATTAATAGAAGTTCGTAAACCAAGTAGAATGAATGGTAAAATGTCAGACCAATGAACCGAGTCGTTTGATGCTATAATTGCTGCTTTTAAAGTTCGATGAAATCTCTCTATCATGCCATTTGCTTGGGGATGGTAAGGAGATGTATGAATTTTATGAGAACCTAAAAGTTTAGTTAATTCTGTAAAAAAATTTTGAAGTGAATTGTGAACCTTGATCTACGGTAATATTTAATGGTATACCAAATCGTGGAATATAATTTTGAATAAAAGTTTTTACTATTGTATTTGTTGAAATGTCTTTAAGTGGATAAGCTTCAGGCCGACGTGAAAATCTGTCAATAATTGTTAAAATATAACAATTTTCATTTGAAACTGGAAGAGGTCCGACAATAGGAGATTTAGTATGTCTTGAAATTTTGGATTTTTGACAACTGATGCAAGATGAAGTACAACCGTTAATTTCTTTACGCATGTTAAGCCAATAATATTTATTAAGAATTAATTTTCTAGTTGTTCTTATACTTGGATGAGATAATGAGTGAATTTTGTCAAATTTAATTCTTCTCATAGAATGTGGAACATAAGGTCGAAAAGGTTGTAGAGAAACATCACACCATATATTTAAATTAGTAACTGGAATATGAATTTCTTTTAAATTATTTTTAGAATTTTGATCAGAAATGGTTTTTTGTAAAAATGTATCAGTTTGTTGTTCTTTATATAAAGTTTCTAAATTTATATCTTGAGTTGAAATTACATTTACTTCTGGAATACGAGAAAGTGTGTCGGCAACTATGTTGTCTTTTCCACGTATATATTGAATATCATTTGTAAATTGAGCAATATATTCAATATGACGTAGTTGACGAGGAGATCTATCTACTTTATAATTTAGAACATGAATTAAAGGTTTATGATCAGTATAAATTGTGGAAGTTCTACCTTCAAGAAAATGTTCAAAATGTTTAATTGAATTATAAATTGCCAAAAGTTCACGATCAAATGTTGAATATTTAGTTTCTGTTGTAGTTAATTTTCTTGAAAAATAAGCTAAGGGTTCTAGTATATTATTGCTAGTTTGTTGAAGAACTGCTCCAATAGCAACATTTGATGCATCTACTGCTAATGATAAAGTACCATTTTTGTCGAAATGTGTAAGTAAAGTATTTTTAGCAAAAAGGTTTTTAACATTTTCGAAAGCTGTTGTGGTTTCATTTGTCCAATTTAATTGTTTAAATTTGTTTTTAATTGCATGTGTTAACATTTCATGCAGAGTTCTGTTGCTAACATTTTAATATATCTGTGATAGTAATTTATCATACCTAAAAATTTTTGTAACTTATTTATAGAAATTGGTTTTTCAAAATTTGTTTTAATTTCAATTCGATCTAAAGATGGTTTAATGCCTTCGCCTGAAATTTCGTAACTTAAGAAATTTAATTTATTTACACCGATCGCACATTTTGATCGTCTTTTGAAAACTGATTTTAAATGATTTATATATTGATCTTCATTATCACTGGCAATAAGAATGTCATCAATGTATGTAAATACAAAATCGAAATCAGAAAATACTTCATTAATAAAGCGTTTGAAAGTTTGCGCACTGTTTCGTAAACCGAAGGGCATTCTTACGAATTCAAACATTCCAAACGGGGTAGTTATTGCAGTTTTATGAATGTCTTCTTCTGCCATTGGAATTTGGTGGTAAGCACGTACAAGATCAATTTTGAAAAAAAAAATTGTTTTTTAAATCAATTGTTAAATCGTGGATATGTGGTAAAGGATACCGATCTGGTGTAGTAATAAAATTAAGACTTCGATAGTGGAGATGCAATAGGAGAATTTGAGGGTCTGCATATACCCGTTTTAACTAAGAATTCAAATTCAGCTTTAGCAGTTTTAAGTTTGATTGGATCAAGACGTCTGGGTTTCGAAAATGGTAAAATACCTTTTGTTTCTATCCTGTGAACCGTATGGTGTTTAACTTTTTTAGTATAATCTCGTTCACAAGTAATAGACGGAAATTCATTAAGTAATTTTGAAAAGTTATTTTCGACAATAGGAATTTTGAGTGAGAAAATATTAGAAAATCCAGAAGATCCACCAACTTTAATTTTTGTAGTAGAATCCATTATTTCTTTATTTTTAATATTGACAATAAATCCGAATTTTTCTAAAAAGTTTGCTCCTAAAATTGGTGTATCAATGTTCGCAATAATGAATGGAAATTCAAAATCTCTTCTTAAACCTAAATCAATTTTAAGTAGTTTTGTACCGAAAGTTTCAATCGAAGCACCGTTTTCTGCAGTCAAAGTAAGATCCGAATTTCTTTTATAAATTTTAAATTTAGAAATGAATAACTGATACAACTGCTCCGGTATCGATAAGAAAATTAAGTTTATTGAATTTATCAAATATGAATAGGCGACGAGTAGGTTCAATAATAGTTCCATTATCCGTCACCGTCATAATGGACTGTTTCAGTTTAAATTTTGTTCGGAATTTGAATTATGATTTTGATTAAAATTGCATGGGGGTATACATTTAAGAGCGTTATTCTTAAATTTTTTGTGATACCAAAAAATATTTTGTGAACTTAAATTTCGATCTTTAGAAAAATTGTTAGATCTTGAAAAATTTGAGATTTAGATCTTTCTTTAGATCTAGAACGGATTTTTAATTGATTAATATCATTAGAAATTTTATTTAAATTTTGATAAATGGGCGTAGTTAATTCAGTTAAATTTTTAACGCATTGTTCTAAAATATTATTATTTATACTCGAAACTATAGGAGATTTGGAAGAATGAGATTTGTTGATTAAATCAAAAAGTTTGTCAGCTAAAATAATGACTTCATCTTTATTTTGATTGTTACTAGGAGTTAAATGGATTTGTATTTCTTGTGGCAATTTACGAATCCATAATTTGAAAAGTAATTCTTGACTTACAATGGAGTCAGTACCTATAAGTGATTTCATAAATCTAAATAATTCAGATTGTGAACTATCACCAAGTTCAGTTTTTGAAAATAATTGTTCTAATCGTTTTTCTTCACTAAGAGAAAATCTTTCGCATACAATTTTTTTGATTGTATCATATTTATTGAAAAGAGGAGGGTTAATAACGTCTAAAATTTTAGATATGGTATCTCGTTGAAGAGTAACTAAAACATTTTGAAATTTAAAATTATCATCATTGATATTGTTAATTTCAAATTGTCCTTCAACAAGTAAAAACCAGGCATTGGGAGATTCTTGCCAAAATTGTGGTAATTTAATAGATTTAGTAGAAGAAACATTTGTAAAGTTATCTTGTGTTGAAGCATCTTGTGTTATATTAGATATGTGGTTTTGTGTTGTATTAATGTTAGAATTTTGAGATGTATTGTGAGCCATTGTGTTATTTGTATAGTTGTTATTTTGATTTTCCGAATTTGTAAAATTACGAGTTCGTATTGGTGAATAGAACCATATGAAAAAAAAAATAAATAAATAAAAATTTTAATGAAAAATTTGAAAATCAGAAAATATTGTAAGAATTTTTTTGGAAAGGGAGTTAACAATTTAAATAAAATTTTTATTTTTATATAAAAAAAAATAAGTAAATTTAAATAATTTATATAAAATTGTTAAAATATAAAAATAATCTTAAAATAAATTTGAAAATTTAAAAGGTTTGAAATTATAAAATTTTAATTTATATTATTTAATTTAATATAAAATAAAAATTGTACTTACGTAAAATTAAATTTAATAAACAAAATTTTAAAACTAATAAGTAGTTGATTGATGATTGTAAAGATTTTAAGGGAAGCAATTGCGTTTTTTGTTTTTTTTTGACATGATATCAATTAAATTCATCGTTGTTGCTGTTTATGCAATGGCTTTGTTGTTTTCTTTATAAATCTATCCATTTTCATCATGATGTCTTCATTTTAAATCTGTTTTTGTGTGTATTGCGTGCAAAATTGTTGTAGTAGCTCTTGTTGTTGTGGCTTGGATAACCCAATCGTTGTTTTATGTTTTTAATTTGATTTTCAACACTTATTTTTTGTTTTAATGTTTCGTATATATAATTTACAGCGACTGTTGTATGAAACTATCACAGAATGTTGTTGTATTGCTTCCAGTCCACAAATGTATAGGGAACACAAACATAGTTGTTATATTATATGCACAAGAATTTCAATAGTGCTATTTAGAAAATTTTTTTTTATTTTTATTTAGTTAACTCTTCAGCGTGTACTGCATTATGCTATTTTTATTACAACAAATATGGAGGGATAGTTATGTACGTTAATGGTCTAAGTTTTCTTTAATTATATCACGTTACTACATATTGCGAAAACACATAAAAGCAAAATAAATTCGTCTATGATCCAAGTTGACTTTGGTTTTAAAGTTCGATTTAAAGTTCCTTTTAAAGTTGTAGGATCATTGGTAGGATCGCCAATATATTTGGTAATAAACCAATTATTTTTTTTATTTTTTTTTTAATTTATTTTTGTTTTTTTTTTTAGTTTAAATATTTTAATACTAATTAGAATTTTCTTGTTTGAAGTAATTCAAAAATTTTTAAGTTAACACGAAAACTCAATTAAAAATTATTTTAAAAATTAAAGTAAAGAGTATAAAGTTGTTAACACTATAGTTGCTAGCGTCAGAAGACTGATATGACTTTATTCATTTTATTGCACTGTTAGTCTTACTTATTCCAATTAGTGTTATCGTATAACACAGTTGACTTTCTTGCTCAATAGGACAATTGAGTACTGGACTGCTTCGTGGCTTATGAGCGGTTATTCATTTTACGAAGCATGACTATGTAAATGTGTGTTACTGGATATAAGTGCTTCATATTCCTTGTTCGCATACGCACTAATACTCATTTTTTGGTTAGTCCACTAATAACCTTAAAAGATGAATAATTGCAGCTCACTGACCCTCATCCATATTTCAAATCAACGCAGAGCCATTTCGAAACCGCCACGTCATTATCGTCAGACAAAATGTGTTTTGTTTATTTGTTTCACCAGGCTTCACCGGAGGTCAAACAACGGTCAAACCGCTGAAATCAAATTAGTATTGATTACGGTGGGTGCATTTTTATCTGCTACTTATCTGGAGGCAATATCACTTTGTGCTGTTTCTGCTGAAGTTACTTGTTAACTGTATACCATTTTTTCTTTATATCTTAATTTTAAAGTAATACAATATTTTAAAATTTACAATTAATTATCCCGCAGGTTAAACGAAACAAAGAGTTTATTGCTGTGAACGTACAGCTTATAGGACAAATGCCACAAGTACATCAACAACAGATGCAGCAACAGCAGCAGCAGCAGCAACAACAACAACCGCAACTTATGTTAACCAATACAACGAATCAATTGCAACAACATCAACAACATATGCATAACCAAAACAATGAGCAAATGCTCATGTCTAATGGTGTAGGTGTCGGAGTTGGTCTAGGTGTCGGCGTTGGTGTTGGTGTAGGCGTAAATATGGGAGTTAATAGCGGAGGTATATTGTTACCACCACAAAATGGATATATGCCAATAGCCAATTCAACTCAATTGCTATCAACACCAAAAATTGAGGACTTCAAATTGGACAATAATAACTTAACAATGAACGAACATAGCCAAACGTATCGTGGTTTCATTGCTGTTATCAAAGAAAATTTCGGGTTTATTGAGACACTATCGCATGATGAAGAAGTATTTTTCCACTTTAGCAATTATGTTGGTAATCCAAATTGGTTGGAATTGGGTCAAGAGGTGGAGTACACTTTATCGCCCAGTGGGAATACCTCTGCTTCAGGAAATTGTATGCCTGCTGAGAATGTGCGTACATTACCTAAAGGTTCAATTCCCCAACCAGCCATTTTAGAAGGCGTTCACAATGGTGTTGTAGCACGTCCACTACGTTGCATAAATCCGGATCAGCAGGAATATGCTGGACTAATTGAAGTTTTGGATGAAACTAAGCAAAGTGTTTTGTCACAACATGATTTTGGCATTACCAGTTTGATAAATAAACGCGATTTGCTGCAAAAGGGTGACTTAGTCACTTTTAAGATAGATGAAACCGGCCGCGCTGCTGATATAAACGCCGTTCGTCAAAAGAAACGTGCCACTGTTGATTCGATTAAAGGACAATTTGGTTTTCTAAACTATGAAATAGAAGATGGGAAGAAGCTTTTCTTTCATATGTCTGAAGTGCAAGGTAATGCCGTCGCTCTGCATCCCGGTGATACAGTTGAATTTTCGGTGGTAACCAACCAGGTAATATATATTTTCAAATTATTTTTAAAACAAACAAAAAATTATAATAGCAGTTGCAGCTGCACCTCGAACATCGAGATATATAAAACGCGCATCAGCTTAATGATGAGGGCTAATTTGGAAATACTAGCTTTTCCTTATTGACTCTAATCCATCTGTACAGGTTAGTCAGTAATGTCAAAATAAAATAAACGACTGCTGACAAGAGAAAATAACGCCTCTTGCTGCGTGTTGAAATCTACAAATTTTATATTTTTAATATCGACGGCTGAGTGGAATATCCGTCCGAACATGCCTATCGGAAAATATTTTTAAAAAATGGAAAATATTTTTAAAAAACGCCTTATCTTACAATTTTTTTTCGTAAACGCTTCAGCGAATTTCAGAATGTATTGAATTTAAGCCCAGATACGGCATTTTTTAAACAAATCCTGTATTGAGACGTTCTTCAGTCAAATTCTACGTTTTCTGAGATACGGCGTTTTCAAAACGGTAGGCAAAATACCCAGATGAACTTATACAGCCTGATAAAGTAATGAAACATGGGGTATAGTGAAATAACGGCCGAGGAAATAATGTCCGGCGGTGTTATTTTTTGGGAAACAATGCTCGCGGGCCGTATTTCCATTCAAAATATGAATAACGTCCGCGTACTTCATTTCTGTTTCTTACTTACTTAAAGGCGCCAGCTCGCGTGCAGCTCATCATTAAATGTTCTTGGGTATTCGGCGTAGCCAACGCGTAGAGGTCGGTAAATCTTTCGAAGAACTTTTCTCCTCGACCACTCCAACAGCCGCCTCATCTGATGTCACATGGTCTGTGCTTTTGCACCATAAAGCATGGCGGGTACGACAAGTGATCTATAGAGCACGATTTTCGTTTGCCGAGAGAGCACTTTACATTTCGATTGTCTACCTGTCGATAGTCTACCTAGTAGCATTTATTCGCAAAGGTGATTCTTCGCCATATTTCGAGATTATGGCTGGGTGCGAGTACGCCTAAATTTTATGTATCTAAATTAATATTCCATTGGAACTTTCCAGTGCTACTACAATTTAGGTAAAAAATGTGCGAGTTCATTTGAAAATCTAAATTGTTAATGCTAGAAAAATTGTACCATCTTTATAATATGATATATGTATATCGTTAGCTTAATCTGAAAATGTGCTAAGTCACTTTTTACGAATTTTACAGGAGACGAAAAAAACTGAATAATTTTTGAAATAACCTTTTTTTCAAAACTGTGAATGAGGCTACCTTAGTTGCACTACTTTTGAGTGTAGAAGCTTTGAAAAAGATAAATAAAAATCATGTATGCTAACCCAGCAGCTATTTTATGACTTAGCACAATTTCCTCACTCAAAACAAATTTTTTCTCTTGACTTAGCACTTTTTACTCAATATGTTTCCCCATCACTCCTCCCCTTTAATGATTGAAATATATTACTAAAACTATATATTTCACAAAAAATACTATTTATTTGTCAAACTATTTCTAACTATTGGCGACCTCCGTGGTGTGATGGTAGCGTGTTCTGCCTACCACACCGAATGCCCTGCGTTCACACCCCGGGCACAGCAACATCAAAATTTTAGAAATAAGGTTTTTCTATTAGAAGAAAGCGGGGTCGCCCCTCGGCAGTGTTTGGCAAGCACTCCGGGTGTATTTCTGCCATGAAAAGCATACATACATTTTAATAAGCTTTTTCCGTCTAACTCTGCCCTCGCCCCTCTACACTTTTTCCTAATCTTTGTATTCACTCCTCCCTCCGTATTTTTCGCTTCATATGTCTGCATCTTCGTCTCATTCTATCTCTTTCTCAGCCTCCTTCTCTTTCTCTCTTTTATCTTCTCTCAAGTTTTTCTCATTCTTCTTCATATCCTATTGCCAGTTCCAGAGGGTGGTATGTATTTTGTTCCAGTCCCATTCCGATTCTCAGTCCCAGTCCCACTCCGAGTCTCAGTCCCAGTCCTAGCCCTAATCATAGTCCCAGGCAGTCTCTGGTCTACTTCCTGCAAAAAAGCATCGTAAATACTTATATAGGCAAATTTATATACCAAATTTCACGCAAATCGAATAGGACGTATGTAAATAGGTATGTGGGTATTATTAATTCATGTCTTTATTTTGGCTTCGCATGCATATTTATCAGTTTTGCCAGGTTGATGCGACTAAATCGAATATCACAATGAAAATTACTTTAAAGCTCTCAGCAACAGCTTTCATTTGATATTCATAATACACACACATTCTAGGGGTATCCGGGTCCATGTTTTGGTCTATATCTCGTGACCCTAGTCACCCAGCGGTGTAAAACTTACTCTGTACTAAAGCACACATCAACAGCTTCAATTTGATATCCATAATACACACACATTCTAGGGGTATCCGGGTCCATGTTTTGGCCTATATCTCGTGACCCTAGTCACCCAGCGGTGTAAAACTTACTCTGTACTAACACATCAACAGCTTCAATTTGATATCCATAATTTAAAAAATCATCCTAGTGTTACCCTGATCCGCGTTTTGGCCTATATCTCGAGACCCTAGTCACCAATAGCGCTCATCAACAACTTCAATTTGATACACATAATGTAAAAACACATTCTACGCGTTCACGGGCCCACGTTTTGGCCTATATCTCGAGACCCTAGTCACCCAGAGGTATGAAAATTACCCTCTACTAAAGTACTCATCAACAGATTTCATTTGTTATCCATATTCTGGTACCCGGGTCCTCGTTTTGGCCTATATCTCGAGACCCTAGTCACCCAGGGATATGAAAATTACCCTCTACTAAAGCACTCATCAACAGCTTTCATTTGATATCCATATTACACACACATTCTAGGGGTTTCCGGGTGCACGTTTTGGCCTATATCTCGAGACCCTAGTTGTTGTTGTTGTAGCAATGCTCGCCCCACCTAATAGCCGCGACCGATCACAAATTGTCATCAATATCCTCTAACGGGAGTCCAAGGAAACTTGCCGTTTCAACAGGGGTGGACCATAAGGAAAGGGGTGTTAGAGGCGTTGGTTCCACATTACAATTAAAGAGATGGTTGGTGTCATGTGGGGACACATTGCAAGCGGGGCATACATTTTGTATGTCGGGGTTGATAGGTAAGAGTTTAACCTGTTACAGTATCCAGAACGAAGTTGAGCAAGAGTGATACGCGTTACCCTGGGGAGTATGCGTTCCTCTTCCGCGAGTTCTGGATATTTTTCTTCAAGTACTGGATTCACCGGGCAATTCCCGACATAAAGGTCCGACGCCTGTCTATGGAGTTCATCAAGGACCTGCTTGTGTTTTTTCGCTTCATACGGCTGGGTTCTCAGGTTCCGTATTTCCTCAAAATGCTTACGGAGATGACTCCTTAGGCCCCTAGGCGGTGCTGGTTCGTCAATCAGATGTCTGTTGTGATGCCCAGGTTTCTGGGTATTCAACAGAAACTGTTTGGTCAGCATCTCATTTCTCTCCCTGATGCGGAGTATTCTTGCCTCATTATGCAGATGGTGTTCTGGGGACATAAGGCAGCCCGTGGCGATTCTGAGAGCAGTATTTTGGCAGGCCTGTAGTTTTTTCCAGTGGGTAGTTTTTAGGCTTGGCGACCATATGGGTGACGCGTAGCACGTAATCGGCTGGCTAATTGCTTTGTATGTGGTCATGAGCGTGTCTTTATCTTTTCCCCAGGTACTGCCAGCAAGGGATTTAAGGATTTTATTACGGCTCTGAATTCTCGGAACAATTGCGGTTGCGTGCGCACCAAAATGTAGATCCTGATCAAACGTCACACCCAAGATTTTGGGGTGTAGGACAGTCGGTAGCGTAGTGCCATCGACGTGGATGTTCAATATGGTCGACATTTGGGGCGTCCATGTTGTAAATAAGGTCGCGGAAGATTTAGTCGGTGACAATGCCAGGTTTCGCGAGGCGAAAAAACTGGAGAGATCAGGGAGATAGGCGTTTATTTTATTGCATAGCTCATCGATCTCTGGGCCTGGGCCTGTGGCCATTATTGTGCAGTCATCGGCGTAGGAAAGGATTGTGACTCCTTCCGGTGGTGAAGGTAGCTTAGATATATAGGAATTAAACAAAAGTGGGGATAGGACACCACCCTGTGGCACCCCTTGTTTAATTCTCCTTGGTTTTGATGTTTCGTTTCTGAATTGCACCGATGCCTGCCGACCACCCAGATAATTTGCGGTCCACCTTTTAAGACATGGGGGAAGGGTAGACCCTTCCAGGTCTTGCAGTAACGAGCTTGGGGGAGCGGGGGGACATCAGAATTCGTTTTAGAGGTATGGTTCCTTCGGCAAAGTTTCTTATTTTGATCCCTAGAATATGATTTTCACAGAGCAATGGGCGATTGTTTTGCCTCCCCACAAATCGACCCGGCCTAATATATATGTACGTCTGAAAAAAAAAAATTTGTTACCCACCCATCCAGAATCCCAATGAATAAAATTTACACGAGTTTGATTTTTAGTGCTCGTGTCGGTGTATTTGGATGAAGGCTTTGAACAATCGATATTTTTAAGTTTTACCAACTTTTGCTATAAAATGATTCTGTTTAACGATTTCAACACGATCAAAGTGGAATTCTAGATAGTAGTTTAAGTAAAAGTAGTGATAATGGACTGAGTCAATACCTTTCAATAATAGCAGCGTGCTGAAAATAAGTGTTTTTTCTTCTTCTAATTTTTCATGAATTTCAATCGGCTTAGTTTCTTAACTGTTGAGAATTAAAAACTCATGATCCACCGAAATAAAAATTTACATCTCATAGACAAAATTTGGAGACCAGTTAACCCAAGCAGCCCACTCTTTATGGAAACGTTTCTTGAACTTTGAAATTAAAACGAAATATGAAACGAACGTGTTGACTGCGAAATAAAAATCTGAAGCTCACAAAAATCTACTGTTCTTAGCTTTAACTTATGGTTACTGCCATTTATTTTATTATTTTCATGTTTAGTACATTTACGAGTTGTTTTTTCACAGCGAAAATCCATAAAAATTATAGGAATGAGTAAAAATTTCCAAAATTCCAACAGAGTTAATAATATTTTGAGTGTAAAATTCGCTTTGGAAGTATTTACTCTTCAAAATGACAGTAACTGTATAAAATTTCACTCGATGCTTTGGCAATTAAAAAGCAACAAATTCATGCCGAATGTTTTCTGAAGGAAGTTTTGGTTAACCGAATCATTTAATTAATTTACTGCAGTCATTAAAATAAACAAATTACTTACTTAATTGGCGCTTAACCGTTTAAACGGTTATGACCGTCCAACAAGGCGCGCCAGTCGCTTCTTCCCTCTGCCAACCGGCGCCAATTGGTTTGGAGTTTAAATCGTTATCCACCTTGTCCTTCCAGCGGAGTGGGGGCCGCCCTCTACCTCTGCTTCCATAGGCGGGTTCCGATAGAAACACTTTCTTGGCCGGAGCGTCATCTTTCATAGCATGGCCTAGCCAGCACAGCCGCTGCGTTTCAATTCGCTGGACTATGTTGATGTTTGCATAGAGCTCGTACAGCTCATCGCTAAATCTTCTTCGGTACTCGCCATCGCGGAGCGTCATCTTTCATAACATGGCCTAGCCAGCACAGCCGCTGCGTTTCAATTCGCTGGACTATGTTGATGTTTGCATAGAGCTCGTACAGCTCATCGCTAAATCTTCTTCGGTACTCGCCATCGCCAACGGTAGAGGTTCATAAATCTTTCGAAGAACTTTTCTCTCGAACACTCCCAGAGCCGCTTCATCTGATGTTGTCATGGTCCATGCTTCTGCACCATATAGCAGGACGGGTGCGATAAGTGACTTGTAGAGTATGATTTTCGTATGCCGAGAGAGGACTTTACTTTTCAATTGCCTACCTGGTCCAAAGTAGCATTTATTGGCAAGAGTGATTCTGCGCTGGATTTCAGAGCTGATGTTGTTGGTAGTGTTGATGCTGGTTCCCAAATAAACGAAGTCTTTTACTATTTCGAAATTATGGCTGCCAACAGTAGCGTGGTTGCTAAGGCGCATATGCGCTGACTCTTTGCTCGATGACAGAAGGTAGTTTTCGTTTTGTCCTCATTCACCATCACACCCATCTTTACCGCTTCTTTTTCCAGTTTGAAGTAAGCAGAACTAACGGCGCGGGTGTTTATGCCGATGATATGTTGTTGTTGTAGCAGTGCTTCGCCCCACCTAATAGTTGCGACCGATCACAAATTGTCATCAATATCCTCTAACGGTAGTCCAAGGAAACTTGCTGTTTCAACAGGGGAGGACCATAATGAAAGGAGTGTTAGAGGCGTTGGTTCCACAGTACAATTAAAGAGATGGTTGATATCATGTGGGGACACATTGCAAGCGGGGCATACATTTTGTATGTCGAGGTTGAGTTTAACCTGTTACAGTATCCGGAACGAAGTTGAGCTAGAGTGACTCGCGTTTCCCTAGGGAGTGAACGTTCCTCTTCCGCAAGTTTAGGTATTGCTTTTAGGGTACTGGATTCACCGGGAGATTCCTGACATAGAGGTCCGACACCTGTTTATGGAGTTCACCAAGGACCCGCTTATGTTTTTTGGCTTCATACGGCTGTGTTCTCAGTTGTCGTATTTCCTCATAGTGCTTACGGAGATGTTGGCTCATCAATCAGATGTCTGTTGGGATGCCCAGGTTTCTGGGTATTCAACAGAAACTGTTTGGTTAGCATTTCATTTCTTTCCATTATTGGGAGTATTCTCGCCTCATTATGTAGAGGTATTCTGGGGACATAAGGAGACAACCCGTGGCGGTTCTGAGGGCAGTATTTTGGCAGGCCTTTAGCTTCTTCCAGTGGGTAATCTTTAGGCTTGGCGACCATATCGGGGACGCGTAACATGCAATCGGCTGGCCAATTGCTTTGTAAGTGGTAATGAGCTTTTCCCCAAGTACTGCCAGCAAGAGATTTGGATTTTATTACGGGTCTGGATTTTCGGTACAATTGCGGCTGCATGCTCACCTGATCGAACGTCACACCCAAGATTTTGGGGTGTTGGTAGCGTAGTGCCATAATGTGGACGTTCAAAATGGTCGGCATTTGGGACGTCCATGTTGTAAATAAGGTCGCCGATCTGTGGGTCTGGGCCTGTGGCCATTATTGTGCAGTCATCGGCGTAGGAAACGATAGTGACTCCTTCTGGTGGCGAAGGTAGCTTTGATATGTAGAAATTAAATAAAAGTGGGGATAGGACACCACCCTGTGGCACCCCTTGTTTAACTCTCCTTGGTTTAGATGTTTCGTTTCGAAATTGCACCGATGCCTGCCGACCACCCAGATAATTTGCGGTCCACCTTTTAAGACATGGGGGAAGGGTAGACACTTCCAGGTCTTGCAGTAACGTGCTGTGGTTGACCGTATCAAAAGCTTTTGATAGGTCTAGTGCAACGAGTACTGTTCTATGGTGGGTGGTTTTGATTTAAACCGCAATTTATCTGGGTGCTAATGGCATTTAGCGCGGTGGTAGTGCTGTGTAGTTTTCTAAAGCCATGCTGATGAGAGGTTAGTGGCAAGTTTGCCTTGAAATGGGGCAATAAAATGGCTTCAAGCGTCGTAGCTACTGGCGATAGGAGAGATATCGGGCGATATAACTCTCCTATGTTAGCTGGTTTCCAGGCTTTAGTAGCGGGGCCACCTTGTCCATTGTCCATGACAAAGGTGGAAAGAGACAGGTTGAAGACATGTGCTAAATATTTAAAACCCTCATTTCCTAGGCTTTTAAGCATCGGCATGGCTATGCCGTCAGGGCCCACCGCTTTAGATGGTTTACCTTAACCGATGGCATCCTCAACCTCTTTGGCGGTGATGGTAATTGGGGACACGCTGAATTTATGTTTGTGCGCGTGTCTGTTGGCCCTCCGTCTAGCTTTGTCAACCGTAGAATGCATTATATATTGTCGGCAAAAGGCGCTCGCGCATTTTTTCGCATCCGACAGCACTTTTTCGCCAAAGGCGATGGAAATTTTGTCTTTGTGCTTGGACGGATTCGATATGGACTTTACGGTGGACCAAAGCTTACCCACACCGGCAGAGAGGTTACAGCTTCTTAGATGCTCCTCCCATTTCGCCCGCTTGTGTTCATCCACAAGCAATCTGATAAGTTGGTTTATATCTCTTATTTGGGGGTCGCCGGGATCGAGCTGTCTTATAAGGTCACGTTCTCGCTAAATTTGCGGCCTCCGCCGGGAAGTGGGCCGAATTTCGGGAATTCTACCGGCGGGAATGAAACGAGCCGAGGCGGATTCAATGACCTTGCGGAAAGCACCCTCCCCTAAGCGGGATAGGGAGGGTAGCAAAGCGGTTGTCTGTAAAAGATTTGTATACGTCCCAATTTCCTTTTTTAAAGTTTATGAAAGTGCGTTTTTCTGTGACGATGAAGTTGGTGGTACGCTCGAGCGAAATAAGTATAGGCAGGTGGTCGGATGCCAATGTTACCATCGGCTGCCAGTTGACGCAGTTTACGAGTTCTGCGCTCACGATTGAAATACCCGGCGAACTGTGACAGCTTCCTACCATACGTGTTCATGTTTGATCCGCCAACATCTCACCCCTGCTGTCCGCCCGCAAGTTTGAATGCGCAGTGAGTAAGGCGCTGATATTAGGGTGGTATCCACCGGGGCAACAGGTGGCAGGAGGGATGTAGATGTTGATTTCTAGGTTTGCATCGCCTGACCGGACAGATAAGCTTTGACGTTCTAAGACACTGTCCCTGCGGTCGATGTCGGGATCAAATATATGATATTGCACAGCAATGCCATCAGAATATGCCAGTAATAGCACGCTTTTGTAGAATATTGTTCCAGAGCGGTTAAGTTCTGCAACTAGTATAAATTTCTCCAGCATCAAATTAAAGAAATAGCACGATAGGGGGTCACTCTGTCTGAAACATTATTTAGTTTCAAACGGCTCGAATCCCTACCAGTTCTGACTGAGCTGATGGTGTTGCTCAACGTCATTTTGCTTATGAATTTTGCGGGGAAACCAAATTCAGACATAGCTGCATATAGGCAGCCCCTTCCGTGCTGTCGAAGTCGGCTGTAAAATCGACAGAGGTGATGTGTGTCGATTCTTTTTTCGCGGTTTTTTTCAATATTTGGCGCATTGTGAAAATCTCGGCGATGGTAGATTTACCAGGTCTGAAGTCGCACTGATATGGTCCAAACAGCAGATTCACATTGGGCTTCAATCTTTCGCACAATACACTTCACAGGACCTTATATGCGATATTAAGATGACTGATACCGCGATAGTTAGTGCAGTTTGCAGTTTTCTTGTGGACTGGACCAAGAACACTTAGATTCCAATCGTCGGGCATGCACTCGTCTGCCCATATTTTGCAAAGAAGGTTATGCATGTGCCTTACAAACAAATACGCCATGAAAATGTATAGAAGTCATTTTTATAAATGTGTCTGACAAAAAAAAAAAAAAAACCGGGCCCGTGTCGCGTTTTCCGTGGTCGAATGGACAATCGAGTGGAAAAAGTTTACGTTTACGTGAATGTCCACCGTTTTCCTTAAGACTAAGATATCAAGGATATAAGAGGTCGTGTTGACATTGCAAAACATGTTAAGTTTTTGGAAAAGTACTGGCGGAATGTACACCTAATGGTTTATATTCACCTTTGGGTATTGGTTTGCTAGTGAGTGAGCTAGTAAAGCTCTTATTGAAGTAATTTTCCCATACAATTATTATTGCTATACAGCAAAATATCGGTGTGTTGGAGCCATCAATAATAACAGCAGTATTGCTAAAGTGCTACTTAATTGATGGAATATTGCTGATAAACCAGCTGCCATTTTTATGTTGCGTTTGATTAGCTAGTGATGATCAATAGATTGTCAACATTTCATTCAACTAACGCGCGACGTTGCTCCAGCTGCTGATCGCGAAATATGTAAACAGCGCTACATAGGTACAACGAAGCGAGTTTTGGGAGTACGTAGTAACGAACATATGGCTGATGCAAAAAAACGGAAAAACAACAACAGCGCTAGCACACCACCTTACAAACAAAAATCATGTTAGCGGATTTTGCAGATACAAAAATATTAGATATCGAGAACAGAGGAAATGTGAGAATGACGTTAAAAAGCCCTCGAATACAACAACAATTAAACACGGCGATGAATTTTAAAGAGGATATGGACAAAATAAGCAACGCTTACGCAGCGGTCATGCAGTACAAAGATAGACACAGAGCTAGCAAGTAATAGTTAATATATATGTTGGTACTGTGTATAAATAAATAGAAAATGTACTCAAAAATTAAATCAGTTTAATTTAATAATGTAAGTGTCCAAATTAATGTTTAATTGTATTTATGTTTGTTGTTAATGAATTGTTTTTTAAAATAAAATCATTGGACTCCCTGAGGAAGACGTGAGAGAGTCGAAACGCATAGGAGGGAAAAGGAAAATTTAATTTTGTCTTCTAACTTCTCGGCCGTAAAGCTCCATAAAAGCAAAGATATTTTTTAATCAAATACAAATGTATTAACTTTAAAAATAAAAAATTTATATGCTGAAATTTTAGCATTCACAAGAAGAAAAAAAAGCACAGATCATTAAAACAAAGAATATAATTCATCTACGATTTCTTTTATGAACTTTTTTCCTTCGATTAAAACCGTGGTACCGAAGTCTTTTTCAACAACCCTTTCAATAAAAACTTCCTTAAATTTATTCCCCAATCTTTTATTTCTTTTAATAAAATATCGTGTGGTATCGTGTCTTTCGTGGTCCAGATACTCGTTTCGTAAAATTGTTTATTTGGTATCGTATTATACGTGAACGTATCAGTTGTATCGTAATTTCGTATTATGAGATCAGTGAACGAACTCGAAACGCGGTAAAAGTCAATAAAATTTATTCGATAGCAAGAAAGCTTTCGATTACGCTGGAAATTCTCTCAAATATTATAGTTTTGTAAAAAATATATGATGAAAGACAAGACAAGTGGTCCCCACTATCCAAAGTCTTTATTGATATTTGGAGTGGAATATCTATTTCAACGCCGCAGGTTCTCGTGACCGGTTTATTGTCTACGCTGTCAATATATTGGTGTATATACAAACATCTCAACCAGATCTCTGCTTATAGAAGTGCTTCTGTGTGTCCGTGACAATATTTGAGCGGATACTATTTTGGCACAACAATTCACGAGATTTGAATATGTCTACGCCTCTCTTATATAATTTTTGGACGTACCGGTGTCAATTAATATAAGAAGCTCCTGGTCATTTGACGTTATTTTTGTAATAAATGGCAGGAGCGAATATAGTTTAAAAAATTAATTTCATTATCCGCTTATTAGTAATCGTCGTCAATATTACTACTATTATTATCTGCTTCATCACACGTTGTATCCTTTTCTTTAAGCATATAATTCACACGTTGGGCTTTTTGTTGTGGGCTCTGGAAAGAACCAGATTGCCCCTGATGACGCTTCAACGGCACTCCTGCTGTTGATTAATGAAATTGGTTGAGGGTTGAGTAAAATTTATGTTCCTGCTATGTTGTTGTTCTTTATTTTGAAATTAAGTTTTATTTCTATAAAAGGATGAACCAGGATCAACTTCCATTGGATCGAACTCGTATTAGGGTGATTATGTCCGGGTGAAATTTTATGTTGAACCGTTTCAAATCGAGGTTTACTAGGCTTCATAAAATTACCCATAGCAAATATATTTGCAAAATATGGTTAGTTTCTAATTCTTGAGCAATAGCCAAAGCCGTTGGGAGATCCTTCGCCTTTGAATTGAAAAGAATATCACATATAGGACGATGAAGTCCTGGGCCCGCTTATTGTGTTACGATCACGTATCGAAAACCATTTTCACTCAATCGATAAATATTAAACTGTCAAACTATTTATAAAAATTATTATAAATTATGCATCTAATGTGTACGCATTGCACATACCACAAATATCTATCTAATCTGAATCACCATTTTAGAGCTATTAAGGTTTAAAAAATGGATTTCGATCACGGATCGAAAGACACGATACGGCCCATGAAATAAAAACGTGCAATGCATTTTCCCTTGCTCTTTCATTAAATTAAATGCATTTATTTCTTCATGCTTTGCCGTTGATTGTATACACTGAGGCTTTAAGCGATCAGAGGGTTTGCAGCACACTCGTTTAGTTTTTTTTTTTTTTTTTTTTTTTTTTTTTTGAATTCCTCAGCTCGAATTTCGACTCATCGGACCAAATCACTTTGCCCCAAAATGTGTTTGACATGCTTACATACTATTTTGCAAAAGTTTCTTTTTCTTGTTTACAGTGGAAATCAGGACTCGTTTTTTGGCGACATAGTTTTTCAAGCCAGATACACGTAATGTTCTCTGCATTTGACTGGCAGAAACATTCAAATTCAAATTTTCGATTACCTCCCTCGCTGAAGTTTCTGGTTGTGCCAACTTTTCTTCTCATGACGTGCTCAACCCTCGGACCTCCTCCATACTGAGTGTTGTATGTTTTCCGCTTCTTGAAATTTTCAAAAATCTTTCTGGTTCCTCCGATCGAAATCGAATATTGTAGCAATTGGGAGATTTCGATTATTTTGCACCTGTTATCGTTCGAATCGCTTAACTGTCGAATATATAACTCAAATATTCAGTGTAGAAATATCTCCTTTATTTAGAACTCTACTGTAGTTGTCGTACTTCACAATCATAATACTCGCGTTCTGCACTAAAAGCGTGTTAAAATCAAACTGATTCATTGTTCCTCAGCTTGCGCTGCTTTTATACTATCGGTTAACTCGTTCGCCCATTTCTTTAGGCTTTTCACGAATAACCTTCTCGAACAGCCGCTTATTTATTTCTCTTTATGTATCTGGTCTTCACTTTTTATCTTCTAGTTATATGCGTGGGTATGTGTGAGTAATAAATTCTGCTCTTATCAACTGCCTACATGTGTGTATGTGAAATATTCTCTTTGCTGTAAGCTTCGCTGTTTACATGTATGTGTGGCTGCTTTCTTTATTGGCGTTGTGCATTTATTTATAGCGTTTTCTTTTCTGGATAAAGTGTTACGCTTTTTGTACGCCGCGCAAGGGTTGTTGTTCTATTCTAAAAAACAGGCAACGCCTTTACGGGGTAATTCGTTCTTTTGTGAAAATTGTTGCCTACTCGCAACGCAAAAGCGTCACACTTTTACCCTGTATAAAATGGCGGTGTGGCAGTGCAACTCTGTGAAACTCTCAATTCGCTCTTAAGTTCCACATATACTCTGTTAATATGAGTGAATATGGTGAGTTGAAATGTTCTTTGTATGCACTATAAATGTTGAAAACTTTCTGGGGTAGGAGTAACTCTATTAAGGCTTTATCATTTACTTAGGCAACAATTTATTTCAGAAAACAAAACGCTATTAGTAGCAGCATAATTCATTTCCGAACAATTTTAGTAAGTTTTGCAGCTAATTTTGGTTTTACTTTGTTAGAACACGGCACAAACTCAAATTATACTTTCATATGACGCGCGCTTTACAAGTCCGCAACAGACTAATGACTTAATCTACTAAATATTTTTCACATCTCAATAATAAATTATAATTTTGTTCGAACTGTTTATGCACCTTACGGGAGCCCTTTATGGCATACTTTCTGAATTCAAATACAAGTATTGATAACGTAACAGGTAATGAATGATATGCGTTTGCTCATAAGTATTGTTTATACTTTCATTGATGTCTAGTGTATATCATACCGAAGGCTTATGCTAATTTGTCTTTTTTGCGATGGTACACAAAGGGCTTTAAAGACCCATCCACTAGGAAAAATTTGTATAGTTCTTTAGTGCAATCTAAGTTTTTGGAATCCCATTTCCTCTACACTCTCGGCAAAAATTGAAAGGGTCCATCATTCGCTTGGCTCATCAACCTCTCTATTTGGATAATTCCTTGCCTTTCTATACTGCCAGGTGCATACTTATCAACATTTTGCCTTTCGATCGTCGACATTAGCCATCATCCCATCGTAATGATCTCGAACCACATAGACAATTTTGTACGTGAATGCAATAACAACAATTTGAGACAGTCAAATCCAGATAGACGTATATTTAAATTTGTGCGCCAGATAATTTGTTTAGTTTCTTGTATTTCGCTGGAATACGTTACCTTTAATAACCCGACTTTTTCACAAATAACCTTCAACTCGAGTACTATTAACTCCTCAAAATGTATCACAGGTTGCAGAACAAAAGGAGCGATGCTCGATATCAACTTGAGAACTATGATTTTCTCAAAGGCTGGAGAAATATTTTTTCGGTGTTTAATGGGCTGCGAAGGAAAATTTGTAAAACGAAATTTTTCTTCAGCATTTCTTAAGTGCCATTTTATATGCATTTTTTTGGTGTTCATAAGAACTGCAAATTGCTCTTTATAGTAAAATTTACTGCTAATTTTTGTCGTTAAATTTCTAATATCTAATAATTTATAATTTTTTTTATATTATACAGCGCAATGGCAAATCATCTGCATGTAATGTTCTGAAGATTAATGATCGTCCCGATCGTTTAATTTCCCGCCTAAAACTAAATGCAGACGATACTGTTCCACGTCTGATTATAACCCGAGCACCACGTGGACCACAAAGTAATGGTTTCTCGCCACAAGCACGAATTCCTCGAATTCCAGGTAATTCACAAAAAAATTATCGACAAATTTTTTCTTTAATATTTTTTTTTTATTCTTTTCGCAGGCCTTGTTGTTGAGTGAAGTGTAGTAATTTACATGGACAAACTGGAACACAACACTTCGTGATTTGCTATCCGTAACAACATATGAAATAAAAAAATGTATAAATATAACTGGAGGTGCAGGATTGAGAAGGAGGAGAATGATGAGTAAATATTTTATTCAGCAGAAATTATAACATATAAAATCGGCTAAAGCTCTAGATATGTATGTATTTAAGAAACTAAAACGCAAAAAAAAAAAACAACTTACAACTCTTCCTCACAAAAGAATATGACATATTTATTAATACGATTACTATAATAACTCAATACAAAATATCTTAAATAAAGGAATACAGTAATGAAAACAAAATTAATAACTGCTTGATGATAAAAAGGAACTCATTCATTAATATATGGATAATAATATTAAGAAAATTCAAGATTGCAAGCGCGTATGTAATACGCACAGTAAAACGCAGCTGGTCATTGAAATGTTTTATCGTTCAAATATTAACCTTTTTATTAACGAAATGCCAAAGTGCAAGCGGATATCTATTTATAGTTTTTAATTACTATTTGACATTAATAAAATATATTAAAATGTGAGTATTTAAACAGAATTGAAGTAAAATATACAAAACAATTTGCTGAAGTTGATACAAGATGTAGTTGGAGTATAAACAAAAGCCACGGTAAAAATGCAACAAACTAATACAGAAAGGCACACATGAAACTAAACTAGTATAGCAAATAATAAAACACAAAATGTGCTCATTAATTCATTCTACTTATATCTAATATTATATACATATGTAATTTAATGCATTCAACCAAATTCTTACTTTGTATGTAGTATATTTACTATACATAAACATATTTATTTACATATTTTTCTCACACAAAGTGTTTATACTGATTATCAACACCATAAATATATGTATAATTTGAAATATTATGAACAAAAACCCCAACAGAACAAGCTTAGCCAGACTTAAGTATTCATATTCCCATTTATCACGCATTAAATAATACAAGTTAATATGCAATGTTCTTGTGAGTTATCATGTTATATTACAACAATTAACAATTTTTACTGTTTAGGTAAAACCAAAGATTTCGTTTTCGATTTCTATTCAATAAAGTGTGAACCGTTGAATTAGTTTTTTTCTCACTTTATACACTACATACACTTACATACGTATTCGTAGTGAAAATAGCTGTTCCGCATACTATAAATATATTGAAATTATATTATTTACCCGTTTGCAAAACAATACTACAAAGTAACAATTGAAAATGATATGAAACACACAAAATTAAACAAAGTTTAGCATTTAGTTATACCATTTAATTTATATAATTAAAAAAATGAATATTACTGTAATAATGAAGATGAATTTATAATCGTTGCATAAAATCAAACAATAAATGCAAATAATAGGCAGCGAATATAATTTGCTCCGAAAACTTTGCAATATATAAAAAAGGCAACAAAAAAATTAGGAAAAGTAAGAAACCCACAATTAAGCAAGATACAAAAACATAAAAAATAAAATACATAATAGTCTTGGTGAAAAACAATGAATTTCAATTACATTCAAAATTGGGATTAGTCCTATAGCCATGTTAAAATTATAACAAACTTACAAAACCAAAAATATACAAAACAAAAAAACTAAAAAAAAAAGAATATATTATATATAAAATTGCTTAAAACTAATAAATCATTACATCAACAACAGAACAAACAAAAAAAAAAGTAAACATTACAAAGTACATTGGAAACTATATGGAATCAAATAAAATAAATACATATTTCAATAAAGCTACAACGATCGCAGTTTTTGTATTTACCGTTTTATTATTTTAGTTTCCCAGTTTACTGTGCCCTTTCAATGAGTACATGTTAAGGTTCCTACCATGTATCGATAGCAACAACCGAACGACATATGAATATAAAGAATATGAGAGGGATAGTCGGGCACAGTGCACGTCTTTTGAAGGTTGCTTGCAATAGATTACAACTTATTTTCCTTAGGCATGAACTACCACAAACATTTTTTTCACTACCACTGAAAATTTGTGGTAGTGTAATTGAAAATTTAGTGCACTGTGCCGAGCTATAGTAAGAACAAAGCGAATTAAAAAACTGGTGTAAGATGCAATTTATAACTCCGGCACAGAACTAAGGTTATGATAGGCAATTTAACCATTGGGTTCTTGATGGGTTTCTTTTGTTAAGAAAATGCCAAAAGCATGTGTGGATCAGATGTGTGGATTGCATTTGCAGGCTCAAATGAGGCATTTCGGAAATGCGTATTGCAAACTGGGCTTTAGATTACTTTGGGAGTAGTACTTCACAATTATACTTCACAACCAATAGCGTGTTTATATCAAAACTGATTCGTTATTACTCAGCTTGCGCTGCTTTTATACTCTCGGTTTCCTCGTTCACCCATTTTTCCTAAGGTCTAATAATTTCGCGAACAGTTTTAGCTCATGCTTGGTTAGTTACCAGCTATACACATGTATATCTGTAGTCCAGCGGTCACCCTTTAGTTGAATAATTATTGGCGCCACTTCACACGAATTATTAGCCGTGTTTTTTTTTTTTACATGCGTATACGTTTACGTTTGCGCGTAAAAAAAACGCTTATCCTCGCTTAGATAATGCTTAGGAGACCCATCTAGCGGCAGTGGTTAAATAACTAGCTACAGCACAGGGTGTACCGAAAAGCGGAGACACAAACCTCCGATTGCCATAGTGTATAACATATAGCTGAATCAGTTGCTACGAATTGTGGACACGCACAAGAGGTGATACATTGAATTAGTGTAGAGGTGAAACATAGACACATATTTCAGTTACCTCTCAGTATAAGGCGTATTGAAATGTAGCAGTACTAATTTTATGCGCAGCAATTTCAGAGGTGTATTTAAAGTTTGACGCTTAGCATTCCATATATAGTTTAAGCGTAAACGTCTATAGATATATAAAAATCACAGCTATTATTCTCTTTCGTCTTTATTCGGCTTTAGTTATCCTTGATTTCATGTTAACAATTTATTTTGTTTAAAATTTTCCTTAGACTCACGCAATAAAGTGGTATTTATATGACATATTTACGAATTACTTTTTGTGTGTTAACAAACATGCGTGCATAGTCCTACCTCATTGATTTTTCATCACCAACTAAACCACTACCTAAGATAATTTTAAGGGCCTATTACGGTACACAACTCAACTTGGTTGGGTTGTAATTAAAACAACTCAACTTTCAGACAACTCAACTCCTGTTTGGTATTACGAATTACAACTTATTTCAGTTGAAGTTGAATTGGTGCTGCCAAGCTAAGAAAGTGATGATTTGACAGATAAATGAACAGCTGATCAATTTGTGGCAGATATTTAAGCATTTTCAAATGTGATTTTTTTATTAATGTTATATGAAATCTATTTTAAACTGGCGAAAATGTTGGTGATTGACATGTCGCGAATACGGAAACATTTGCGTGATCATTCCAATCCCTTGGAACTACCAAGCACCAAGTAAGAAAATGTTTAAGTGACAAATAATGAGCTTCATAAGAAGTTATTTTGCAGATTGGAAAGGAAGCATTTTACTCAGTACTAAACAAAATTAAGAACCATTTCCGCATACGCGTTCGTATTTTAAAATTATGCGCCACACTCCGATTCCTTGCTGACGGCAGCTATCAAATATGCTGTGGAAATGATTTTGGTGTTGGACTGGTATTAGATATAATTGAGAAGCGTATTTGTGCGAAGTAGATTAAAACCCTAACAGAAAAAACTGTATTTTACTCAAATAGGATTCCCAGGAGTAGTGATTAGTATCAATGGGACTCGCATAATTTCACCTATTTTGGCTGCATCCAAACTGCGACCAGCCTCGTCCAACTATGGAATATCAATAAAGTCAAAAAGTTATTCAATGTAATTCGTTTAAACGTTGGTTTTTCTAGAAATGTGTACAAAATTGTTTATTATTGTTTGATTAAAAAAGGTTTAACTACCGGCTTTAAATTTTTTTTTTTTTGGTAACGTTTTATAAGCCCGTGCACCATCTAACTCTTATCAAAGGTGGTATCAAAAGACGGGTTTCCATCTCCGTTTTTAGGATTCGAAAGCGAAAATTAAAAATTTTATTTCTTTCGAAAGATATTTACAAAGACCCACAAAATGGCCCGAGAGGGTCCGAAATATGAGGCCCGGTCCACAGTTTTTTTGTAAAGAACATCTTTCTGCGTTGGCAGCCTTTGGCCGCGATTCGTAAAAATAATCCTGGTTGGGTCCAACACCTTTCTGCATTGCTGTATACAAAAAATCTGGCAAAATACAACAACCACATGAAATTATATTTTATTAGAATTAATGTTTGTGGTAATTCTTTACGACAGCATGACACTGCTAATACGTGTCCAAAAATATCGAGAGAGGTATTAAACGACGCGTCTTGACATCAGTATTAATAATCCGAAGGCGGAAAATACAAATTTTAACTCGTTCAAAAGATATTAAACACAAACCGAAAAAAGACAACAACATTACAACAACCACATGAAAATCGCCAACTTCAACTGAAAATATCTCCGGACAGAGATAAAATGTTTATTTTCCGCCTTCGGTTCTCGAGATTAATACGCGTCTTTTGGAACCTCTCTCGATATTTTTGGACGCGTATTAGCAGTGTCATGCTGTCGTAAAGAATTACAATTTTTGTTTTCGGATTCTTAAATCGGAGGTCGAAACGTGTCTTTTGACCTTGAAAATTTTTGTTAAAAATTAGGTGGTGAACCGTCTTCTAAAACGTAACATTTTTTCAAAACAACTGCAAAATTGTATGAGACAACTGCTAGTAAGCAGTTGTAAGATTTTGACGTCTTTGACAACTACACCAACACAAGGTTGTAAACGGCAATGCCACAAAAAGTTGTAAGGCTAGACAACTCAACCGAAATTTTTTTTTGACAGGTTGAGTTGTAATCTGTAATACCAAATTGCGAAATTTCAACCCAACCAGAGTTGAGTTGTAAACGGTAATAGGGGCATTAGTTTTACTCACACAGCCAGAGTTTGAATTTTGGCGACCTCTGCTGTAGTCCACGCTTCTCCCATAGCCATATGCGTGTGTATGTGTGAGTAACTACTTCGGCTGATGAATACATATTTGTGTGTGAGATACCTCTTCGTCGCCTTCTACATAAGAGTGGCTGCTTTATTGTTGTTGTTGCATTGATTTAGTAGCAGCTTAGTGATGCTAATATTCGTCACAATATTGTTGACATCACTAAGCTGTTACTAAATAATCAACAACAACAAATACAGTAAGCAGCCAAACTTATGTCCATGCAACCAGCAGCTCGAAGTGAAGAGATATCTCACACAAGCACACAGATGTAGTCATCAGCCGAAGTTGTTACTCACACATACACACGCACATATGTAAGCAGCTAAACTTATGTACATGCACACATAACCAGCATATCTCACACAAACACACAGATGTAGTCATCAGCCGAAGTTGTTACTCACACATACACACGCACATATCGCACACTAACTACAAAAGAGTCACAACTTAAAACTTTTTAAAATCGGTTTTTTTCCATAAACCAATTCACAGTACACATCTCTAACTGCCCCTTAAATTGCGTTGTCATTATTTTCTTCATTAACTGGAAAATTACCGTTATGCCAGTTTTAATGTTGATTACATCGCTTGCGCTCTATCAACTAAAGAGTACTATTTTTAGTTGTGTCAATGTGCTTAAGAACAAGTGAACAGTTTTTTTTACGCATAAAGTGTATTATTTTAAATTCTGACTATCTTCTTGCAAAAAACTTTTAACTTTGTTGTGTATTAATTAAAATTGTGTCTTTTTATACGTAAAGAGTGAGTAAAGTTGCCTGTATTATTGTGAAATGTGCCTTTTTTGATGAAATAATTGTGAATGTACGAGTAGTAAGTTTTCTTAGAAATAGTCATAATTCAAAATTGCTATAATTACAATAAAATTTCGTAAATTCATTTTATAATGAAGGTATCCTTTGTAAAACTGGATTTCAGTATAACATTACAGACGTTTTCACATAAACCGTTTTTCTTCTCTCCTGAACATTTACATGTTTTCAAGCTGTGACTCTTTTGTAGTTAGTGTGCGATATGTAGCTCAACTACCAAGCAGGAGACAGCAGTTCTAGAAGGCGAAACGTCTAGACTTTAGTAGAAATATGCGAATGAAGCAACGGAGAGTACAAAAGCAGCGCAAGCTGAGTAGTCAGAATCTGTTTGATTTAAACACACTATCAGTTGCGAAGTGAAGTATAGTTGTACTACTCCCAAAGTAGTCTAATAAAGACAATTTTGAAATACAGAATATTGGAGTGATTTATTCAACAGTTTAGCGATTCGAACGTTAGCAGAAGGTTTCAAATAAGCGGAATTTCTCTAAATTCGTTACAATTGGTGTGAGAAGAGGAATTGTTGAATAAATTCCAGAGCTTCAGAGTACAACAAGGACATGGCAAAGTTGAGTGAATTGAAGATCCAGCAACTGAAGAAGGAGTTGGGGAGCTGTGGATTGAATACGGCAATAAAATTCAGGCACGACTAAGAGGGGCAATGGAATCGGAAGGAATTAATGTTGAAGAGTATTGCCCCTATTACCGTTTACAACTCAACTCTGGTTGGGTTGAAATTTCGCAATTTGGTATTACCGATTACAACTCAACCTGTCAAAAAAAATGTCGGTTGAGTTGTCTAGTCTAACAACTTTTTGTGGCATTACCGTTTACAACCTTGTATTAGTGTAGTTGTCAAAGGCGTCAAAATCTTACAACTGATTACTAGCAGTTGTCTCATACAATTTTGCAATTGTTTTGAAAAAATGTTAAGTTTTAGAAGACGGTTCGCCACCTAATTTTTAACAAAAATTTTCAAAGTTGGTATAAAAAACACGTTTCGACCTCCGATTTAAGAATCCGAATTAAATTTTTAATTTTTGTCATATCATTTCGGTTAAAATTTTCATATGGTTGTGTTTTACCAGATGTTTTGTACACACTAATGCAGAAAGGCGTTGGACCCACTCAGGATTATTTTTACAAATCGCGTCCAAATGCTGCCAACACAGAAAGATCTTCTATACAAAAAAACTGGATCGGACCTCATATTTCGGACCCTCTCTGGGCCATTTTGTGGTTTTTTGTAAATATTTTTCGACAGAAATAAAATTTTTAATTTCCGCTTTCGAATCCTAAAAACGGAGATCGAAACGCGTCTTTTGATACCACCTTTGATAAAAGTTAGATGCTCCATTGGTCCATAAAACGTTACAAAAAAAAAAACAAAAAATTTAAAGCCGGTAGTTAAACCTTTTTTAATCAAACAATAATCGAGAATTTGTACGCATTTATAGAAAAAACAACGTTTACACGAAGGATTGCATTTGAATAACTTTTTGACTCTATGGAGCGACATTCCGAAGTTGGACGAGGCTGGCCGCAGTTCGGATGCAGCCAAAAGAGGTGAAATTATGCGAACGTGAGTCCCATTGATACTAATCACTACTCCTGGGAATCCTGTTTTAGAGTAAAATACAACTTTTACTGTTTGGGTTTTAATCCACTTCGCACAAGTATGCTACTCAATAATATACAAAACCAGTCCAACACCAAAATCATTTCGACAGCATTTTTGATAGCTGCCATCAGCAAGGAATCGGAGTGTGGCGCATAATTTTAAAATATGGGTTAAGCCTTCCCTCGAACGCGTTTGCCGAAATGGTTCTTAATTGTGTTTAGTAATGAGCAAAATGCTTTCTTTCAAATCTGCAAAATAACTTCATTTGATGATATGGGATTGGAATGATCACGCAAATGTTTTCCGTATTCGCGACGTGTTAATCACCAACATTTTCGCCATTATAAAATAGATTTCATATCATATAATATCTTTTAATAATAAAATCACTTTTGCAAATGTTTAAATTTTCGCCACAAATTGATCAGCTGTTCATTTATCTGTCAAATCATGACTTTCCTAGGTTGGCAACACCAATTCAACTTCAACTGAAATAAGTTGTAAATCGTAATACCAAACAGGAGTTGAGTTGTCTGAAAGTTGAGTTGTTTTAATTACAACCCAACTAAGTTGAGTTGTATACCGTAATAGGCCCTTATGTTTCATCCTGAGGGCGATGAGACAACAAAATTGGAGGAGAAAAATGAAACACCGCAGACAATGGCGAATACAGACTTGAACATGATATTGGCTGCAATATCGGCACAAATGTCCGAAATGGCATCACAAATATCCACAAACATGTCATCTCAACTGGAAGAACGGAAGGCATATATGACATCTCAGTTGACTGAGCAGTTAAAACACACAAGAGGCTCGCATATCCTCGCAGCTGGAGGCCCAGGAGAAAAGAGTGTCTTCGCAGTTAGAAGCGCAGAATGCAAAAATCGCTCAATTTCAGGCAGAAGTCGATGATTTAAAAGGTTGTATGAAGCAATTACAACTAAATCACCCAGCTTAAGCCCCTATTGCCGTTTACAACTCAACTCTTCATATAATATTAATAAAAAAATCACATTTGAAAATGCTTAAATTTCTGCCACAAATTGATCAGCTGTTTATTTATCTGTCAAATCATCACTTTCTGAAGTTGGCAACTGAATTCAATTTCAACTGAAATAAGTTGTAATTCGTAATACCAAACAGGAGTTGAGTTGTCTTAAAGTTGAGTTGTTTTAATTACAACCCAACTAAGTTGAGTTGTAAACGGTAATAGGGGTATTATTTAATAATTTTGGGACAAGGCGACAGCTGTTTCGATTATACCTTGTAAATCTCGTTCAAAGTCTTCTCCCTTGAGTGGGATTTGAACCCACACTCCTACGATGGTTGAAGTGTTACAAACGCATTCAGCCACGTCCTGCCTTAGTTGTTGTAAACTTTATCACAATTGCCTTCTTCTTCTTCTTTTATGCACTCGACATACTTCGTATGTCATCATGTGATAAAGTTATGCGTTGGTAAGACAGTTTCAAAGAACCTTGGTGTTGTTGCTTTTGTTCTATTTATAGAACTACAACGAATTAACCAATGTTGTCTATTTGTATGAGTTTAAGCGGGGATTACCCTTATGGCTTTAAATGTATGAAAACATTTATTTGAAGCAAGTTTTAATTTATAATTTATTTAATAATTTGGGAAAAATTTAAACAACGTGACATCAGGACGGACAAGGCGACAGCTGTTTCGATTATACCTTGTAAATCTCTTCCAAGCCTTTTCTCCCGGGAGCTGTTCCAGGGAGCAACTCGAAGGTAACAACTTCATCTTTTGACGGTTCTGTACTTTTCCAGGTCTTTAAGCTACAATTTGAGAAGACGTCAACAGTGAACAACTGGAATGCGGATGATAAAGTTACTGCACTGTTCGTGGCATTGCAAGGGCCTGCAGCTGAAATCTTACGGACTATTCCAGAGTACGAACGGCACAGTTATGAAGAATTGATTGGCGCACTAGAGAGGCGATACGGAACCGAGCATAGGAGACAGATATACCAAATGGAGTTACTGAACCGCTTCCAGAGGCCTGGTGAAACATTGCAAGAGTTTGCGTCGGATGCGGAAAGGCTGGCACATTTAGCGAATGCGGACGCACCCGTGGAATACACCGAAAGGGTAAAAAATCCATAGCTTTATTAATGGAATACGGGATATCGAAACGAAGCGAGCGACATACGCAAACCCAAATCTACATTCACAGAAACGGTATCACATACTCTGATTCAGGAAACAGAAAGGCCAGACTGGGTGAACACAATATTGGAGGACCTGAAAGGATCGCAAAAGCGGAGTGAAAGAGTTGTCAAATGCGGGAAGGCAGGTCACATTGCACGTCATTGCGATCTTGATAATAGTGGTTTCAACTGCATGGGTGGTTTTAAGAACAAAGCTGGAGGAGATGAGCAAGAGCGAGGCAGATGTAGAGATCGAGAGCTATCCAGCTGTGGAATGTCCCCTTATCTCTGTATCACAAATCGGAAGAAAATCGAACAGTCTTACCGTCAGAGAAAACGTGGATGGCAGAGCATGTACTGATGTGTAGATACGGGGCATCTCATGTCTTAATCCGATCTGACTTTGTCAACAGGGGAGTAAAACCGTTACCTGGAGCAAGATTGCGAACGGTCACTCGCGAGTATAACCAAATCCAAGGAGAAGTGGTATGTGAGGTCTTAATTGGAAAAGTCACGGTTCTACACAAATTCGTTGTGGCAGAGATCATTGATGAAGTCATATTGGGAGTAGATTCTTAGTTGACCATGGCATCAGGATCGATTGATGAAGTCATATTGGGAGTAGATTTTTAGTTGACCATGGCATCAGGATCGATATGCAGATAAGGATTATGCGATATAAGAACAAGGATGTACCACTAAATTACAGTTTTGAGAAGGGGTTCAGCAGTAAGCGAGTGCTGGAGACTCGACAAAGACCGCGAAAGTCAAAGGCAGTAGATCAGGCAAAGGTAGATGGAAGGAATGGGTCAAACAAATCAAAACCGAAGGTACCCGCGAGAAAAACACCGGCATTGCAAACCCTAATGGATGTACTAAAACGAAGGAAAGAATTTCCCAGAAAGAATGCAAAGGTTGTTTCAAACCAGGGCGCACTACTGTTCGCTTCCCAAGGCAGTTCCTTGTATGTACCGGAGCGACTCGGGATTTTTCCCGACAAAGGACTGTCATTTCAGTGTAACTCCATTTAATTTGCTATGTACCTCCCACAAATTGTCATCCCTCCAGCAGCTCCTCGCAGCAGGACTGCTCCATACTCTCCTGCTCCGGGCAGGTATCGAACCCAATCCGGGTTCGTCTCCTGACCCCGGACCTGAGAAATGGTTTTACTGCGTTTGCCGGAATACAATCTTTTTAGGACGGTCATACTCTTGTCAGTGTGTCTCGTGCAAGGGATGGTTGCATCGGACAGGTTGTTCAGGCCTAGACCCTAAAGCCAAACGTCGCCGTAATTTCTATAAATCTTTTGTGGCTCCCTGCTATTCACGCCCAAGGGCGTCCCGTAGTCTGAGAATTAGCGCTTTCAACAACATTTCAGCAGCTCCACTGCTCAGCAAGCCATTACTAGTTCCCCCAGCTGTTCGCGCCCTGTGGTGCCTCCAGCTCATACGGCCGCTCCAACTCCTAACCACAATCTCCGTAGTAGAGTGGGCAGCAATGCCGTATATCAGTCCCTGCCCCCGTCTTCTTTCCCCTTCTTTTCCGGCAGCAATCGCGTAGGTAAGGGAAACAGACTCTTAGTCCCTACCACCTTTTGCACTGTCTGCAAGCACAGAATATATATGTTTGCGACATCCGCCGATGC
Source organism: Eurosta solidaginis (assembly GCF_040869045.1). Classification (NCBI taxonomy): domain Eukaryota; kingdom Metazoa; phylum Arthropoda; class Insecta; order Diptera; family Tephritidae; genus Eurosta; species Eurosta solidaginis. Next base: position 134,258,710 of record NC_090323.1, on the reverse strand, counting down.
AGCTCATGCCGCGGTCGGTGCCACTTTCCTAGATGTTCTGGTCTTCGCGACGGAAACCCCCGACGGGCTTCATTGCGCCGTTTTGCCAGGTCGCAAACCCAAATACACCGGGCACCCCAATACTTACCCAGGAACGACCAGTCCCAGGGCCACAACAGCAATTGCGTCCTAACCTCTCACAACCCAGGCGTAGTCACCCGCCACTTACTCCTAGAGTGACGTCTCTCCCGTTGCACTTCAGAATTCTGCAGTTAAACTGTAATGGATTAACTGGGAAGATCACGGAGATAGTCGATTTCATGAAGCGGCACAACATCCGCATTGCTGCGATTCAAGAGACTAAACTCACAGCAAGATCTGCTCTGCAGACCTGCGATGGAGGCGATCTCGCGTTTATCATACACCACACGACATCGGCAGCAGGGACAATTTCCTGGAATGTCATGGCTTATCTGTCCGGACAAGTGATGTAAACCTAGAAATCATCAACATCTACATCCCTCCTACCACCTGCTGCCCCAGTGGATACCGCCCTAATATTAGTGCGTTACTCACTGGTGACAATCGCATTATCTTAGGTGATTTCAATGCCCATCACGACCTATGGCATTCAAACTTGCGGGCGGACAGCAGAGGTGAGATTTTGGCGGATCAAATAGAAGAAACGACGTTCTCCACAATAAACGGAGACGCCCCCACTCGTATGGTAGGAAGTTGTCACAGTTCGCTTTGCTGCCCTCCCTATCCCAACTGGTGCTCGCCAAGGGGAACCCGCTTTCCGCAAGTTAATTGAATCCGCCGCGGCTCGCGTTATTCCCGCCGGAATAGTTCCCGAAATTCGGCCTCACATTCCGGCGGAGGCCGCAAATTTAGCGAGAGAACGTGACCTTATAAGACAGCTCGATCCCCGCGATCCCCAAACAAGGGACATAAACCAACCCATTAGATTGCTTGTGGATGAACACAAGCGGGCGAAAGGGGAGGAGCATCTAAGAAACTTTGATCCACCGTAAAGTCCATATCGAATCCGTCCACGCACAACGACAAAATTTCCATCGCCTTTGGCGATAAAATTCTGTCGGATGCGAAAAAATGCGCGAGCGCCTTTTGCCGACAATATATAATGCATTCTACGGTTGACAAAGTTAGACGGAGGGCCAACAGACACGCGCACAAACATAAATTCAGCGCGTCCCCAATTACCATCACCGCCAAAGAGCTTGAGGATGCCATCGGTTAAGGTAAACCATCTAAAGCGGTGGGCCCTGACGGCATAGCCATGCCGATGCTTAAAAGCCTAGGAAATGAGGGTTTTAAATATTTAGCAAATGTCTTCAACCTGTCTCTTTCCACCTTAGTCATTCCCGAAAAATGGAAAATGGCCAAGTTGGCCCGATAATAAAGCCTGAGAAACCAGCTAACAAAGGAGAGTCATATCGCCCGATATCTCTCCTATCGCCAGTAGCTAAGACGCTTGAAGCCATTTTACTGCCCCATTGCAAGGCAAATTTGCCACTAGCCTCTCATCAGCATGGCTTTAGAAAACTACACAGCACTACCACCGCGCTAAATGCCATTAGCATCCAGATAAATTGCGGCAGGCATCGGTGCAATTTCGAAACGAAACATCTAAACCAAGGAGAGTTAAACAAGGGGTGCCACAGGGTGGTGTCCTATCCCCACTTTTGTTTAATTTCTACATATCCAAGCTACCTTCGCCACCAGAAGGAGTTACTATCGTTTCCTACGCCGATGACTGCATAATAATGGCCACAGGCCCAGACCCACAGATCGATGAGCTTTGTGACAAAATAAACGGCTACCTCCCTGATCTCTCCAGTTTCTTCACCACGCGAAACTTGGCATTATCACCGGCTAAATCATCGGCAACCTTATTTAGAACATGGACGCCCCAAATGTCGACCATTTTGAACGTCCACGTCAAGGGCACTACGCTACCGACTGTCTTACACCCCAAAATCTTGGGTGTGACGTTCGATCAGGATCTACATTTTGGTGAGCATGCAGCCGCAATTGTACTGAAAATCCAGAGCCGTAATAAAATCCAAATCTCTTGCTGCCAGTACTTGGGGAAAAGATAAAGAAACGCTCATTACCACTTACAAAGCAATTGGCCAGCATATTGCATGCTACGCGTTCCCGATATGGTCGCCAAGCCTAAAGATTACCCACTGGAAGAAGCTACAGGCCTGCCAAAATACTGCACTCAGAACCGCCACGGGTTGTCTTCTTATGTCCCCAGAACACCTCTACATAATGAGGCGAGAATACTCCCAGTAATGGAAAGAAATGAAAATCTAACCAAACAGTTTCTGTTGACTATCCAGAAACCTGGGCATCCCAACAGACATCTGATGGATGAGCCAACACCGCCCAGGGGCTTAAGGAGTCACCTCCGTAAGCACTATGAGGAAATACGGCACCTGAGAATACAGCCGTATGAAGCCAAAAAACATAAGCGGGTCGTTGGTGAACTCCATAAATAGGCGTCAGACCTCTATGTCAGGAATTGGCCGGTGAATCCAGTACTCAAAAAGCAATACCCTAAACTTACGGAAGAGGAACACTCACTCCCTAGGGAAGCGCGAGTCACTCTAGCCCAACTTCGATCTGGATACTGTAACAGGTTAAACTCTTACCTATCCAGAATCAACCCTGACATACAAAATGTATGCCCTGATTGCAACGTGTCCCCACATGACACCAACCATCTCTTCAATTGTAATGTGGAACCAACGTCTCTAACACCTCTCGTTATGGTCCACCCATGTTCAAACAGCAAGTTTCCTAGGACTCTCGTTAGGGGACATTGATGACAATTTGTGATTGGTCAGACCTAATGGATGGGGTGAAGTACTGCCACAACAACAACAACTGTTGTGAAACATGAGAACGATACTTATTATGCAAAGCCAATCCGTCAAGCGCAAGCTCTTCGAAGTAGTCCAGTGGCCAAACAACAGAGTGTGAGGCAACGAACTAGGATAATGTGTAGTAAGTTGCAATACACGTACGACGGGCACAACAATTTGGAAGGTTTCTGTGAGGGAAATTTGGTACTGTTAAACAACCCTCACCGGCGGAAAGGTGTTCCATCCAAATTTCGGTGCGGTTGGGAAGGCCCTTACAAAGTTCTGAAGCGGATCAGTGATGTCATCTACCGCATACAAACAATTGGGAAACCACGAAATAGAAGGGTGGTTCATTTAGAGAGGCTAGCAGCGGTTGGATCGAGAGATTTGTCTGATTGGGGCGATCAGACTTAGGTGGAGGGCAGTGTGGCAAATGTTGACATCACTAAGCTGTTAGTAAATAATCAACAACAACAAATACGGTAAGCAGCCAAACTTATGTACATGCACACATAACCAGCAGCTCGAAGTGAAGAGATATCTCACACAAACACACAGATATAGTCATCAGCCGAAGTTGTTACTCCACACATACACACGCAAATATGCAGCCCAATTACAAAGCAGGAGACACAGCAGTTCTAGAAGGCGAAAAGTTTAGACTTTAGTAGAAATATGCGAATGAACCAACGGAGAGTATAAAAGCAGCGCGAGCTGAGTAGTCAGAATCAGTTTGATTTAAACACGCTATCAGTTGCGAAGTGAAGTACAATTGTGAAGTATAGTTATAGTGTATATAGCCATCGTACTTCTAAGCCAGATTTTTATTTGCCACACGTAAGCAAAATACGTTTTAGCACTAGCGGTCGTGGCTACCTACATATGTGCCAGGCTTCAGAAGATAAACATTGGAGGAATTTTTAGCAATAGGCAAAGAAATAGTTAATTTTTTTATAATAATGAAGAAAATTTCCATGCATATTAGAGTGGGGTTTCTTTTGTGTTTAGAAAACTGTTATTGATTTGAGAAGAAATTCCTAAGCCGAAAAATCATTCCCATTTTGCAAAAAATATATATTTGAGTGTAGAAATGATATTTGTGTCACAGATTTACAGAGCTTCGGTGACTTTTGGGGAGGGAACTCTCCCCCAATTCCCCTCCCCCCTGGATCCGCCACTGTATCTTATACAGCCGATTATTCGAATATTAGGAATGGGATAAGATTATTGCGCAGATCCATTCATGAAAGGTATGAAGTCTTCGGATTAGTCGAAGACAGACTCCCTCTTACTTCTTTGTACTAAGTTTTTGTCGTGCAACTGAAAATTAATATAAAATTGAACAATGTCAACACCCCATTACATTACCTCTAGTGCCCTGTTAGCAACTTGTGCATTGATTGAAAATCGACTAGCTGGTATTCGATTTCAACACAGCATGCAATCAACTAACTGCCATTTTTCGAATACATACTGACGGTTTCATAAATAAAATTGTTTGGCTTTAAAACATGAATTGTTAAAATTTAATTGTTTGCTGCAAAATGAGTTTCCAGAAACCTAGCTGAGTATGGAATTTCTTTTCAAGTTCACGAGGATACCAAAAAAGCAAAGCGCAATATAAGTGAGCTGAATATGACTTACAACAACTCAAAAACGAATATCAGAACTCATTTATTCGAATTCATTCGAATAGTTGTTTCTGCCACTAATCGAATGCAAACAGTAACTGTTGCTTATCGGCTAATCGATCGATTATGGGAATTGCCGGTTATCAGAGCTCTAATAAGCTCTCTGGCTAGATCATGTTATAAAAATGGATGAAAAAAACCTCAGGCCCAGGAAGTATCCTATGTGTGCACATCATCAGTAGGGAGATATGTAGGTAAATGTATTTATTACTTACTTTAACTTTTAATACCAATTAAAATACTCTTAATTTTTTTTATTAATTACGTTTTTATTTATAAGAATAATTGCATCTGCTTAAATATGTAGCTGTTTATGGCTGAATATTGAAAATATAGTATATGTATGTATGTAAAGTAATTAAGTTCATGTATACGTATGTCTGTAAGTATAACATATGTAGTTTGATGTCCATACAATGCTTATTTATCTGGATGTATAGTAGTTTTTTATTTTATTTTTTTTTACTCATCAATGATTTTTAATTCATATTCAGAATGGGCTAGCGCTTATAAAAAACATCCATATTATTTAATATTAGTATGTTGGGTGTGTTGTTCTTTTAAGCGGTTCGTTCATTTCGTTAAAACGATCGAACTAGCACTCTACTCCTTAACAAACGATAGGTTGCTTAAAAACCCTACAGTGAGTAGGCGCGCTTCTAGTACATTGGGAACCCCTACTGGTTCGCCTGACGTTAGTATGTATAGTCCGCTTATTGGTTCTATTTCGATAGTTCCCAATTGGTTTTCTGCTTGTTGCTTCTAGTACGATTATATCCCCTTTTTAGATAGTTCCGAACCACCATAAATATCTGCAATGGAAATATCAACTCCCATTTGAAGATAGTTCTGGTCGAGGCAGAAAAAAAATATTTTAGCTGGTACCTTTTCCACAGATCTTATAGCCAAAACCATTTTCAGTTTTGATGCACTATGTTGAATGTATTTGCTATGTTGAATCTATGGTGAAAAATTTAATTTTTCCGCTAATTTATTTACCTATGTATATACTATTGAGTTTACATATGTAAGGGAAAGGCTTTAAAGTGTGGGGAAAGTTTTTTGTTGGGTATTTCATATATCACATACATATATGTTAAATATGAAATATAAAAACTCTTACTGTTGATTTTCGAACTGAAAAAAAACTTTTTACTATCGAACTTGTACTAATTTGGTACTTTGGGCCTAGTTCTGAACCAGAAAGTTGTATAACTAGTTACTGACTTCCCTACAGGGATTGACATCGAAAACTGGCAACACCACTTCATTTGAGGTTTCACTAAACGATTGGTCGAATTTATTTATTTATTTTTATTTATTTAAAGTCGTCACAAAACGAAAACGATCGACTGGTAAAGTATAAAATTTGTACAAAAAGTATTATAACTTATAAATTATAACATTAACATTAAATAAAAGTAAGCTTATACATTTAACAATTTAAGATGATTCAGAGAGAACAAAATATCAGGTCAAATTAGAAAGTATTAGGCTATTTAACGCAGGAAGCCAACATTCGATACTTATACATTTATACAGGTCATTGTAGTGCCCGAACCAAATCCGCAGAGGGTCACTTTTTGCGAAGTTTAGGCGACATAGGAGTAAAAGGGAAGGCATATAGTGTCTTCACGTCCTAGCGGGAACTGTTGCACCCTGAATGCATATGGTTTTACAAGTTTCCAAATACAACGTGCAAGTTCTAAGATTTATCCAATTACTCTTATGGCCGAGACACAATGAAGTTTGTCATATAGATGCGTTCAACGTAATCTTAGGCATTCCTGTAACATAGCCACAATCAACCAAGATGTTGCGTTTGTAAATATAAAGGGACTTGGCAATTGAAGTTTATTTCGCTTTGCCCAATCACATAGAAAATTTCGCGAAGCACTGATATAAACATTCTCACTATACAAGAAAAATACTTGCTTACATATTTTGTGTTATATTTATTTGATAACTGTAAGCAATTGTTTTTAACTGTAAGCAATTTAGAAAAGTACCAACGTGTGGGAAAAATAATTTCACTTGCAATGTGTGTCAGCACCCTTAGCCAAATAAAATGTCAAGTTCTTCTTCTTATGGTTTGCTTGCAACAAAAGTTGGAAGATGGCTACTGTTTCATGCCAGATGGCGCTAGTGGCGCTCAATCTGCCGTTCTCCATAAAACTACGTGCAATCTACTCATAATGCATAAGATTGTGTTAAACGCATCTGTATGAAAAAGTGCTTATGTGACGGGGCCCTGCCCTGCAAAACAAACTTTTTTAACGGACAGCTTACTTCACATACATATTGTAACTAATTCAGAGAAATTCTGCTTATTTTACACCTTCTACTGACGTTCGTATCGGTAAATTGTTGAATAAATAACTCCAATATTCAGTAATGCAAAAAGGTCTTTATTAGACTGCTTTGAAAGTACTTCACAATAACGCTTATACTTCGCAACCAATAGTGTGCTTAAATCAAACTGATTACGGACTACTCAGCCGTTGTGGGTTGTATAGCAGCACCAAATCTCCTTCCCGAAAACCTTCCGAATTAATTGCTTTATCGTATCTGGCTTTCATCTTGTCACTCATAATCTTCGTTCGTTGCCTTACAAGATCGTGTATTTCTCTCATCTCTTCTTCCAAGACACCAGTGGATTTCTTGGTATTTATCTGCATCGGCATCTATCCCAAACATCAAATCAGCTGGCAGTTGAAGGTCATTGCCAAAAATTACCTTTGCGGGAGTTTGACCCGTTGTCTCATGCACTGCCGATCGGTAAGCCATCAAGAATAATAATATGTGTGTATCCCACTCTTTATGGTACTTGTCGACTACTTTCCTTAAGTGCTCCTGCAAGTTTCTATTGAATCGTTCCACTATACCATCGGACTGAGGATGCAACGCATTTGTCCGTGTTTTTCGAATGCCCAATTTCTTATACATTCCTTGAAACACCGCTGATTCGAAATTCCTGCCTTGGTCAAAATGTAACTCCATTGGTACACCATACCTTGCAACCCAATCGTTTGTTACCACTTCTGCTACTGTTTCCGCTTCTTGATTTGGGATTGGGTATACCTATGGCCATTTACTGATATAATCCATAACCTCCAGTACGTATTTGTTTGAGCGGTTGCTAGTAGGAAATGGACCTGCGACATCCATGGCGATCCTTTGGCTCTGCTGCAAACCTCGCAGTTGGCAATCCACTCGGTGACCGATTGACGACAACCAACCCAATAGAATCTCTGCTTAATATTCTCGAGCGTTTTCGTGATTCCAAGATGACCTCCGCTTGGACCATTATGCAGCTCGCCGAGCACGTCAGGAATCATTTTCCTGGGCACGACTATCAGTTTCTTCTTGCAATGACCATCCTCACTCTCCCATACTCGATGCAAGCAACCGGATATCAATTCTAAACTGTTCCACTGTGCCCAATATGATTTCGCAATGGGACTCTCTGCTGACATCTCTATGTTTGGTCTTTCGTTTCGTTCGAGCCCTTGCATAACATGTGACAGATCTGTATCTTCTAGTTGACACTTTCTTAGTTGTTCCTTGTCCAATTCATCCGTACATGTTATAGTCATTAGCCGGACATCTATAATGTCTTCTTTAGCCTCGGCCTTTGAAGGGTGCTTGCATTCCAAGCTACATGATCTTCGTGACATTGCATCAGCATTTCCATGGGTACTACCTTACCGATGCTCAATGGAAAAGTCATAGCTTTTTAGTCGCTCGATCCACCGTGCCAATTGTCCTTCTAGATGACGGAAGTGCAAGAGCCATTTCAACGCTGCGTGATCTGTCCTGACGCGGAATCGCTGACCGTAGGGTACTTGTGAAAATGTTTAATGCACTCTACCAATGCCAACAGCTCTCTCAGTGTAACGCAGTAGTTCTTCTCTGGTTTTCCAATTGATCGGCTGTAATATGCAACTACCTTCTCCTGTCCATCGGCCAATTGTGATAAAGCGTCTCCTATAGCATATCCACTCGCATCTGTATCTAGAATAAATGTTGCTCCTGGAATCTGAAATTGCCAACATTGTGGCAGTGCACAAACGCTCTTTCAATGTTTGGAAAGCCACTTCTTGCTCCTTCCATTCAAAAGCTTTATTTTTTCTTGTAAGCTCGTGGAGGCTATGGGCTACGCTGGCAAAATTTGGTACAAATCGGCGGTAATATGTGCACAGCCCAAGGAAACTTTTCAATTCATGTAGGTTCTGTGGTCTTGGCCAATCCTTTACAGCCTCTATCTTTTCGTTCGCAGTGCAGATGTCCTCTGTCGTTCACTTGCCAGTTGCCACTTTTCAAGTCCAGTGTGGAAAACCATTTCATACCAGAGAGCGAGTCCAGAGTGTCGCCAACGCTGCTAACGCCGCCGGTATATAATAGAACCTACGCCGTCGCCGCCGAGGAAGTGATCGGCGTAAACCTCTAATACATACATACGACAGTGCTGAAATATTTATTATGAAGTGGCATCTTCAGTTTTTGATGGCATTTTTTTTAGGAACCTATCGTTCGATGAGGAGCAGTGTGTATGAGTTTGTGAATTGAATCAATGTACATTAGACTGAGTTGGTCCCCATACAAAAAAAAAAGTTGCTAATGTCCGCCCCTAAATTTGAAGATTATGTTGAGAGGGTTTCGGACATTTTTTTTTGAATTTTTTTTGATCCCTCGAAATACATACTCGATATCTATTTTTTGGAGGCTAAGTTCGAAAAACGGAGATAGTACTTTGTTTACTTAAGCCTCAATCTCTACAAAAAAGTGGGTTTTGTCCAATATCCAGAAAAAAAGTTTATTTTGTCGCATAGCGTTATTATTATAAATACGAAACAACAGGTTTGACTCACTTATTTACTTTGACTTCCCCTATTCATGATATTTGGCATATCTTTATTAACTTTTCAATGCATTACCTGCAATTGTTCCTCCAAAAATATCATGAGTTTCAGGTCTAAGTATAATAAGAATCAGGTAAAATAACAGTTACAATAAATATTGAAAGTGCTATAACTTCTTTGTTTATTATTTTAGTAATATAGTTTCAAAGCAACATTTTCTTGAATTTTTAAGTACTTTCGTTTGGTAAGGAAAGGGGGGGGGGGGGGGGTAAAATTTTGTTAGCTGACCTAATCATGTGAAAACGACTTCATAGCTTAAAAGGACATTAAACGGAAATGTGATGCTTCTCAAGGCCAAAATAATGACATATCGATTTTAAAAATCGGACGTCAAATAACCAAGTTGCAACGAAAAAATATTTTCGGCTGTATTTCGAAGGATCAAAAAAAATTAAAAAAATTTTTCCGAAAGCCTCTCAACATAATCTTCAAATTTAGGGGCGGACATTGGCAACTTTTTTTTCGACCCAGTCTAATGTACATTAAATTAAAAAAAATTTGTTGGTATTCGACTTAATTGTTCCAAAATTGGCTTTTTAATTTAAACTTAAATATTTATGCAAATCTTATATTATATGTTCCTCCAATATTATTTGTCGGAATAATTTGATTTGATGTATTTTCAAACATCTCTTGAATTTCTTTAGTGATGTAAGACGATTTAGAAATTTGATTATAAGTATTTGCTTATTCTTACCTGAACTAAACTGATATCTAGATTAAACTAACCTGATGTATATGTATATATTTATATATTATTGCATTCGATGCTTTTGCTGCATTTACCGAAATGGCAGCTTTAAAATTTTTTTTCAATGCACCTTTCAAACGCTACTTTTCGACACAAATTCACGCAAAATGTCACAAGCCATCTCGATATTATTTCGTGAGATCCCCAACGCCGTAATTGCATTCTCTTTCGAATAGCCTTCATTCATGAGACGTGCTATATATTCGAGGTTGATATTTTCGTATGGAACATTAGAGTCTTTTTGATTGATCGTCACATTTTCATATAATAAAGGTTGTTGTAGCTGCTGGCATAATTTTGATGATTGTTTTTGGTTTCGCAGTGACGCTGCAGATGGTGACGTTGCCACCGCAACTCCGCTTGTAGCTGGCGCTGTTGATATTGTTGTTGACTGTGTTGATGTTTTCGCGTTGCAAAGTTGAGTATAATGTGGAATACATGGCATTGAGTTCAAACATGTTACTGCTGTTAACTTGACTGTTGTAGGCTCAAAAACGCGAGTTGGTGCTGCCATACGGGCTTCTAGTGGCCGTGTATCAATTACACCCATTATAGTTTCTGCAGGGCCAACTATGTCGTCGTCGAGTATTGAGCGTGTAGGCGTAGTAGCAGATGTGGATACTGGTGTCGATTGTGATGAATTCGAAGTTGTTGTTGTAGTTGGTGTATTAGACACAGCAATTTCGCCCAAATCTTCGACAATACTATCAACAAGCAATAAGTTACTGTGCGGTGGTATTGGTGGTGCTGTTGTCTGTGGTGGCGCAGCAGCTCCTTCTGTGTTTGCCTCTAAACTATCTGAACCTGTTTCACTTACAACATTAGCTTGTCCTCTGGGCTTGGCGCTAGTAGTACTTGCTGTAGCTGCAACCGGCGTAACAACACCACTTGTCCCGATACCAGCAGTATTATTCTCTATACCAGGCGATGATTTTCGCGGTGGTAAAGGAGGTGCCGTAGTTGTACATCCAATCACTGATGAACCACCTGCATTTTGGCGTTGTCCGACTGACTGTTGATGTTGCTGATGTGTTTGGGGTTGTAAAGGTTCTGGTAGACCTTGCAATATTGCATATGAAGAATTTTCATTGTGTTCTGATTTGCTTGTTGCCATCCTTGTCACGTATTTACTAGTATGATTACCGCCATTTGAGGCCGAAACTGTACCCATTAGAGGTGCACTCATGCGGTTGCTCGACTTTTGAGCAGCACTTGCGACATTACTATTACTATTGTTTGGAATTGTCGTACCGCCACAATTAAGCGCATGTGCCGAGGGTGCTGTGAGAGTGTGTTGTGGTGAAAGCATTGTATTAGCAATAGCTGATGCGCTAGCAGCTACGATATAATTGCTACCTCCTGAGGTAGCTATCGTTAGATTGGGCACTTGTCCAGCATAGAGATCATTTTGTACAGCAAATAAACTGGGTGTAGTACTTCTTCGCGTAAAACGTGGAGACGTATGCGGGCTATGCTTGTCCATGGTAGCTGTAGTTGTGGTCATACTATTACTTAATGCATGGAGTGATGACGTAGCTATGTTGAACTCGCCACCGTCCTATGATATGAAATGAAATGCCAGCACACATCATAGATAGATAGAAACATTTAGCAAGGAAACAAAACTTTACTTTAGTTCATACAACTTTATTTACTTTGAAAATAATGAATTGGGAGCTTGGCTGAAAACGTTGCATCACATGCTTGGGACAACATTTCAAACTTAACATGGGATACAAAAAACTTAATACAACAATGAAACGAGTAATAACGAGCATTGCACGAATAGGCGTAGGACATTCCAAAATCAACGAGAAGCCAGAACTGAAAAAATAAAAAAGTAAACTAACAAACGAACCATGGTTCAATTATGTACAGGTTGGCTCATCTCATCAGCTGATTTTATTTATGTCATTGCATGGTCGAAGGGATTGTCAAAAGGAGATGGCAAACTCAAAATGAAACCAACACATTGGCAACATTTTACTTACACATACAAAAACTGCTAAGTTTTATGTTTCGATTCCATACCATTCGCACCAACACCAATATACAGATTTTGACAATTTGAACAGACATATTTTGTTGCTTTACAGATGAGCCAACCTGTATATAGTTGAACCATGAAACGAACTAAGCAGCATGCCACATAAAGTCAGCGAAAAAATAATAGAGGGACTCATTAAACCTTATAAATATCTTATAAAGTGTGTGAACGGATGTATTTATCTAATGCGTAAATGAAAAATCATTTACACAATTTGTACAAATTTACGCACTCATTTCATCACGTAAACGCGGTAAACTCAAAGGAATGCAACCTTGCAGTCATTTTCATCAGAAATCTGCAACATCAGCAGGACATTTACAAGAATATCTTCTTAAAGCTTTTTTAGTTTTGATTTTTCACTTGATCTTGGCATTTTTTAATTTATATAATAATCAAAACTTTGTTTGACAATAATACAGCTGATCGACAATTCAGTTTATCAAGAACATTACTAGGTGCGTTCATATAACGGTATATGTAAACGGATATAATTTTACACCTTATAAATTTATATGCTTAAATGAGTACCTCTATTATTTAGTGGGTATATAGTTGAGCGGGATTAGTTTTGTCGGTTTAGCTATTTTTTGGGTAGGTTCAATAACTTTTCAGTGTGTATATAACATAATTGAGGGGATGTGTGGAATATAATATAAGTCGAGTTACACCGTTTTTCCATAAATCAACTAAATAAAAAGAGCACGATTACATACACATTCCATATTAATCTTAGAAAATAATAGTGATATTTATTAGCTTCATTTATGGAAAAACGGTATAACTCTCTAATAAAATGTTGCAGTAGTGAAGCATCGAAATGGTATGAAAATATATTCAATGTCGTAGACCAGAAAAAACTGAAAAATAAAAGAATTGAAGTGGTTTCAAAAACGCTTAACCAGACAGAGAACTCCATTGTTAAAAATAGAAAAAGTTTAAAAATGATAAAAGTAGTAAAAACAAGTAAGGAAGGCTAAGTTCGGGTGTAACCGAACATTACATACTCAGTTGAGAGCTATGGAGACAAAATAAGGGAAAATAAAATGAACCTAGGGTAACCCTGGAATGTGTTTGTATGACATGTGTATCAAATGGAAGGTATTAAAGAGTATTTTAAGAGGGAGTGTGCCATAGTTCTATAGATGGACGCCATTTAGGGATATCGCCATAACGGTGGACCAGGGCTGACTCTAGAATTTGTTTGTACGATGTGGGTATCAAATGAAAGGTGGTAATGAGTATTTTTAAAGAGCGTGCGCCTTAGTTCTATAGGTGGACGCCTTTTCGAGATATTGCCATAAAGGTGGACCAGGGGTGACTCTAGAATGCTTTTGTACAATATAGGTATCAACCGAAAGGTGCTAATAAGTATTTTAAAAGGGAATGGGCCTTAGTTCTATTCGTGAACGCCTTTTCGGGATATCAACGTAAAAGTGGACCAGGGGTGACTCTAGAATGCGTTTGTTCAATATGGATATCAAATGAAAAGTGTTAATGATTATTTTAAAAGGGAGTGGGCGTTAGTTCTATAGGTGGACGCCTTTTCGAGATATCGCCATAAAGGTGGACCAGGGGTGACTCTAGAACTTGTTTGTACGACATGGGTATCAAATGAAAGGTGATAATGAGTATTTTAAAAGGGCGTGGGCCTTAGTTCTATAGGTGGACGCCTTTTCGAGATATCGCCATAAAGGTGGACCAGGGGTGACTCTAGAATTTTTTTGTACGATATAGGTATCAAACGAAAGGTGTTGATGAGTATTTTAAAACGGAGTGGGCCTTAGTTCTATTGGTGGACGCCTTTTCGAGATATCGCCATAAAGGTGGAACAGGGCTGACTCTAGAATTTGTTTGTACGATGTGGGTATCAAATGAAAGGTGTTAATAAGTATTTTAAAAGGGAGTGGGCCTTAGTTCTATAGGTGGAAGCCTTTTGGAGATATCGCCATAAAGGTGGACCAGGGGTGACTCTAGAATTCGTTTGTACGATATGGGTATCAAACGAAAGGTGATAATGAGTATTTTAAAAGGGAGTGGGCCTTAGTTCTATAGGTGGACGCCTTTTCGAGATATCGCCATAAAGGTGGACCAGGGGTGACTCTATAATGTGTTTGTAAGATATGGGTATCAAATTAAAGGTATTAATGAGGGTTTTAAAAGGGAGTGGTGGTAGTTGTATATGTGAAGGCGTTTTCGAGATATCGACCAAAATGCGGACCAGCGTGACCCAGAACATCATCTGTCGGGTACCGCTAATTTATTTATATATGTAATACTACGAACAGTTATCCTTCCAAGATTCCAAGGGCTTTTGATTTCGCCCTGCAAACCTTTTTCATTTTCTTCTACGTAATATGGTAGGTGTCACACCCATTTTACAAAGTTTTTTTCTAAAGTTATATTTTGCGTCAATAGACCAATCCAATTACCATGTTTCATCCCTTTTTTCGTATTTGGTATATTATTATGGCATTTTTTTCATTTTTAGTAATTTTCGATATCGAAAAAGTGGGGCGTGGTCATAGTCGGATTTCGGTCATTTTTTACACCAATATAAAGTGAGTTCAGATAAGTACGTGAACTGAGTTTAGTAAAGATATATCGATTTTTGCTCAAGTTATCGTGTTAACGGCCGAGCGGAAGGACAGACGGCCGACTGTGTATAAAAACTGGGCGTGGCTTCAACCGATTTCGCCCTTTTTCACAGAAAACAGTTATCGTCCTAGAATCTAAGCCTCTACCAAATTTCACAAGGATTGGTAATGGTTTGTTCGACATATAGCATTAAAAGTATCCTAGACAAATTAAATGAAAAAGGGCGGAGCCACGCCCATTTTGAAAATTTCTTGTATTTTTGTATTTTGTTGCATCATTACTGAGGTTGATTGTTGACATAATTTACTTATATACTGTAAAGATATTAAATTTTCTTTTAAAATTTGACTTTAAACATTTTTTTTTTTAAAGTGAGCGTGATCGTTCTCCGATTTTACTAATTTTTATTAAGCATACATATAGTAATAAGAGTAACGTTCCTGCCAAATTTCATCATGATATCTTCAACGACTACCAAATTACAGCTTACAAAACTTCTAAATTACCTTCTTTTAAAAGTGGGCGGTGCCACGCCCGTTGTCCAAAATTTTACTAGTTTTCTATTCTGCGTCATAAGTTCAACTCACCTACCAAATTTCATCGCTTTATCCATATTTGGTAATGAATTATCGGCAAAAAAGTGGGCGTGGTTATAGTCCGATATCGTTCATTTTAAATAGCGATCTGAGATGAGTGCCCAGGAACCTACATACCAAATTTCATCAAGATACCTCAAAATTTACTCAGGTTATCGTGTTAACGGACAGACGGGCGGACGGACGGATATGGCTCAATCGAATTTTTTTTCGATACTGATGGTTTTGATATATGGAAGTCTATATCTATCTCGATTCCTTTATACCTGTACAACCAACCGTTATACAATCAAAGTTGATATACTCTGTGAGCTCTGCTCAACTGAGTATAAAAAAGATTGCTAAAAATAACAAAAGACAATAACAAATAGTTATAAGCACATCTAAATAATAGAATATAATGTATTTAACAATGGTTATTAATGTATATATTATTTTCTTTAATAAAGAATCTCAATCAAAACATTTGATATTCGATCTATGGAATAACGGTATAACTAAAGAAAAAAGAAATCATCAATTTTCTAATAAAATTATGTGTATATAAAATTTGTTACTTTTTCTTATCATACTAGAATCATACTATCTAAAATCCTACCAAGTAGGATTATTATAAATTTAGGTTGATTCTTGAGTTCTACCGTCATTCCACACATCCCCTAAATTGTGTTTTAAAGAATAGTTCTTAGGTTTCATAAATCTTAGGTAACCACATAATCAATAGAACCAATAGGTATATTCTGTCAGTGTAATAATATATAGATATAAAGTTTTGCATTAAAATACAGTTTTTAAAAATTGTCTACGGTTTCTTTGGTTTTATCTGTTTGTAACTTTATTACTTAGGTCCGAATCATGGTGGAATACCCAGGTGAAGTAAATAGAGACAGGAGATGATGAAGATATTAAAACCCGCACATAAAAGGGATAGGTGTTATCTATTATTTAGTTGAACTTTACTGCCTTTTGCGGCACTTAAATGGGTTTCGGGTTCGATGAAGATTTTTACAGTCACACTTGAAAGTGATCGTAATTCTCTTACACGTGTTTCCATCCCTAAAGATCCAAAATTTTCATCTGCTCTGTTTATTTGTCGTTGAGAGACGGAAGTAAAACATATGACCTTCTAACATACATATTTTATTTATTTGATGAGATAACAATTTATTTTATATATATCTACAGAACACAGTCCCCACAGATAGGCAAATACAACAAAAAAATAAATAAAATTACTTACTTACTTACTTAATTGGCGCTTAACCGTCTAAATAAAATTATATAATAATAATTACACAATACAAGGAGTTAAATAGTTTAAATACTAATTACAAAAATATACTATATAGTTATAAAATGATTCAAATTAAGTCTAAAAGACACACAGAGGCATAGGGCGTTACACCTTACATATTTAACGCAGTAAGCAGTTACTTTTTAATTCTGAAAATCGGGTCGAAGCATCTAAGTTTTTGCAGTGATTATTGAAATCATGACAAATGCCACGAAGTAGGTCACGCATTTCGAACTGCATGTAATTATAATTAAGATTGTACAAACTTGATCAGAATATCTCCCGAAAACTCTTACCAAAACTGGCAATAATTTTCCAGTTAAAGAGGAAAATAATGACAACGAAATTTAAGGGGCAGTTAGAGATGTGTACCGTGAATTAGTTTATGAAAAAACCCGATTTTGAAAAATTTTAAGTTATGACTCTTTTGTAGTTAGTGTGCGATATATTATAAATTCAGATCCATAACTGTAACCCTTATCTTATAACTACATATGTTTTGAATACCATTGTTTTAGCGAAGTTTTCATACATAAGATGTTATACGACAATTTTGGTGTTCTTGTTGTAGGAATGATAAAATTATTATTCGAAAGTTTTCAGTAGCGCTGCACAGGGGAATATCCTTGGTTGGATATGATGTGAATACAAATAGTTTGTTTTAACAAGGACCTGTTTCAACTTTTTGGGAACAAATTAAATATACATACATATATAATTGAAACATTTACAACATGGGCGTAATAGTTAGGCACGGCCTTCCAACACCAAAAATACACAAATGATGATTCTATGTAATTAAATACAGTAAAGGTCCATCGATATTCACCTAATAGTTTATGTGAATAAAGTTCTAATAGTAGCATATTCTACTCCTGAAAAATTAAAAAAAAAAACACTTCTTCGGGAACAACATTGGTGAAAATTTTTCAGATAGCCGAATGACAGAACAAGCAAGAATTTAAAGCAAGACAACTGACAGCTTCCTTCATCTGATTATTCCACCATGGAACCGGAAGAACTAATTTTAAAAATCATAGCTGCCTTAGTTTCGTAGATGGTTTGTAAGTGTGTTTTAGTTTCATATGTAGACCCATTTCTGGGATATAGACAAAAATGTGAACCAGAAAATTTTATTTATAAACCAACATGAAACTTATGCAGGTACAATTTTTAAATCGAATAAGGGATGCACAATAATAAAAAAAAAATTAAGTAAAGTAGAAGAGAACTTTTGAAATGTAGGCAAATCAATTTTCTATGAGCAGAAAGTGAGGCAGGTACAGGTGTGTGTGGGTGTGACCTATAGGCGTCCAAAATACTCAACAGATCTTAACAAAATTTTCAGGTTATGTTTACGTGGGCACCAGGTATTTTTCTGTCATATAAAATATTGTAAAAGTGGGCGATGCCACTCCCTCTGACAAGATAAATTACATTTTGTGGAATATGCGAGTCCGTTTGCCTCAAACTATTGAAAGCTGAGTACATTTATCCTATATATTAATCTGCATAGGATTTTGGAAAAGTGGGCGGTGCCACGCCCATATGTATGGATATGTGTGTCATTTATTAGACTTATTTTGAACCGCTCAGAGGAATACTCGACATCGCATACGAAAAATGTATGTTTGGATAAGAAATAATAGAACAAGTATTTTCCCCATTATTAATAAAAATGAGTGTGTGTGTGTGACCTATGGGCGTCCAAAGTACTCAAGCGATCTTGACAAAAATTTCACAATAGGTTCTCGTGGTCAGCCATAATTCGCTATATCTCCGTATTATTTGAAGGAGGTATCGAATATGGGAATGTGTTTGGTAGTGAGAGGGAGAATTAGAAACATAAGGGAATAGATATAAAGGGTATAAAGGAATTACAGGAAAAAATGGAAGAAGAGGTGGTAAAACCGTACTCTATGCGATGTTATAGAGAGTGATAGGGGGGAGGGAGGTCGAATTTGCAAATACAGGACAGGACAACGTCTGCCGGGTACGCTAGTTGCTCATAAATGAAAACATTTCATAGTTTCTGATGTTTACGTTGCACTTATACTGCATGGCAAATGTGAACAATAGAATTATCATATATGTATGTACATACATATACCATATTAACAAAAGTCTTATTTTGTTTTGTTGTTTTTCCGACAGGGTGGGTAAATGATGTATGTTTGCACGATTTTCCGTCCTCCCTTGTCAAATTTTGTTTCGAGACAAACCGGTTTCGGCGTTCAGTGTCGAACGAAAATCGATCGAATCGGAAAATCGATTCAATATACATCATATTAATAAAAGTATTCCAGAATAAGCTAGCCCGGAAATTGTGGCATTTTTAATAATTAAGGTAAAAAACCACCGACGAGATAGTTTAAATTGACCTTTAGTATAAAGCTCACAAATAATATTTGAAAGTTTTTGCTGGCTCGAGGTCTTAATAAAACCTAATTGTTTTTTATACCAATATATTTCGGTTACTCCACGGTAACCATCTTCAGGGTAAAATTAAATTTCGGAGTATCAAACTCCGCGTCACACAGGGAGGACGTGAAATTTTTATTTTAACCTGAAGATGGTTACCGTGGAGTAACCGAAATATGTTGGTATGAAAAACTATTGCGTTTTATTAAGACCTCGACCCAGCAGACCAACAGTAAATTGCTCTCAAATAATAGATAAAATGAACTCTTGTATAACAGTAAAAATAATAGTAAGAATTTGAATTTTATTATAAGTCAAAAGTCAATTTTGAAAAAAGTAATGCCAATTTCAGACAGAAACTTAATCAAATCACAATTTTGTTTAATGAAATAATTAAGTTTTCCTTTTCAAATAGGACCATTTGCTTCATTAAGCGAACATCTGTCAGCAGCCCCCAAAAAAATATTTAAAATGGATAGCAGCCTTTTCTTCCTCAACTATTTAGGACATCAAAACAAAATACATGCGCAACTACTCATAGCTGTTGCACCTAATCAAATATGTGCCTAGTTTCGAAATAGCCATAATATAGTGACGAATATTACCATCTCTAAGCTGTTACTAAGCAAATGCACAACAACAAAAACATTAAAGCAAGCTACATAAACACATTAATCATCATTTACCCATATACATACAAGGCAAAGAAGAGATAACTAACACACAGATGTAGTCATCAGTCGAAGTAGTACTCACATATACACACGCATATGGCTATGCGAGAGGCTATAAACTACAAATACACACACATATAGCTGGTAACCAAGTAGAAAATTTTAGAAGAAAAAACGTCTAAACATTCGGACAGAGAGTATAAAAGCAGCACAAGCTGAGTAGTCAGTAATCAGTTTGATTTAAGCACGCTATTGGTTGTGAAGCTAAGTGTTATTGTGAAGTACTTCAAAGTAGTCTAATAAAGACCAGTTTTGCATTATTGGATATTTTAGTTATTTATTCAACAATTTAGCGATTCGAACGTTAGCAGAAGGTTTGGAATAAGCGGAATTAGGGATCCAGCAACTGAATAAGGAGTTGGAGAACAGTGGAGTGAATACAACCGGCAATAAGATCGAACTTCAAGCACGGCTACGAGAGGTAATGGAGTTGGAAGGAATTAATGTAGATGAGTATGTCTGTTATCCTGATGTGGAAGAGTCAGCGACTAAAATGGAGGAGAAGATAGAGACTCCGAATCCATTGGCAAGTGTTGACACTAACGCGATACCAGCAGTGTTGAAACAAATATCAACCGAAATGTCATCTCAATTGGAAGAACAGAAGACGTATATGGCATCCCATCTAGAATCCCCGGAGACACACATAACATCCAAGATGGAAACACAACTAGAATCCCAGGAGACACCCATAACAGCCAAGATTGAAGCACAGGAAACACAAATTTCATCACAGCTGGAAGAAAAAAACTGAAAAAGCAAGAGACACGCATAACAGTACAACTATAAGCACAAGAGGCGCGTATATCATCAAAACTCGAAACACGCATGGACGAAAAAATAATACAGTTTGAAGAAAAATTCGAGGCAGAGGTGGATGTTTCGAGAGGTCGTATACAGGAATTGCAACTTAATAGCCCTGCTGCTTCAGCGAATAATCCAAAGGTAAAACACCATCCTTTGACGGTTCTGTTCCTTTCGAGGTCTTTAAGCTACAGTTGAGACGACCGCAGCAGTGAACAACTGGAATGCTGAAGATAAAGTTGCTGCATTCTTCGTGGCTTTAAAAGGACCATCTCCTGAGATCTTACAGACCATCCCAGAGTACGAACGGAACAGTTATGAAGCATTGATGGCTGCTGTAGAACGACGGTACGGAAGCGAACACAGGAAACAGATCTACCAAATAGAATTGCAAAACCGCTACCAAAAAGCTAACGAGACTTTGCAGGAGTTTGCCTCGGATGTTGAAAGATTGGCTCATCTAGCAAATGCGGGCGCACCCGTGGAATACACCGAGAGGGTAAAGAGTCAGAGCTTTATAAATGGCATACGGGGCGTCGAAACAAAGCGAGCTACATACGCAAACCCAATGCCAACATTTGCAGAAACGGTATCACATGCATTGACTCAGGAAACTGCCTCACTATTGAGTAAACCAGCTTTCAAAGCACGCCGTGCGGAGGTAGAAAGGCTAGATTGGGTAGACACAATTTTGGAAGCACTGAAGGGATCACAACTGAAAAATGCCAGAGTTATGGAGTGTTTCAAGTGCGGTAACCCAGGTCACATTGCACGTAAGTGCAGCACCGGTCCTGGTAGTTCCAACTTGGTTGGTCGTAAACGCAAAGCTGGAGGAGATAAGCAAGAGCGAGTCTGATGTAAAGATCGAAAACTTGCCCCAGCTATTGAATGTCCTGTGATATCTATTTCGCAAATTGGAAGAAAATCGAGCAGTCTTACCATCAGAGGAAATGTCGATGGAAAGGAGCGTGTAATGACTGTGGATACCATCTCATTCCTTAATACGATCTGATTTGGTCAAGAGGAGAGTAAAGCCATTACCTGGAGAAAGGCTGCGGACGGTCACTGGCGAGTATAACCAAGTCCGGGAAGAAGTGATATGTGAAGTCTTAATTGGGAAGGTCGCGGTTCTACACAAATTCGTTGTGGCGGAGATCGTTGATGAAGTCATATTGGGAGTGGACTTCTTGGTTGACCATGGGATCAGGATCGATATGCAGAAAAGGATTATGCAGATGTACTACTTAACTACAGCTTTGAGAACGGGTTCAGCAGTAAGCGAGTGCTGGCGGAGGAGACTCTACAAAGACCACGAAAATCGGAGACAGTAGGCCGGGCAAAGACATGTGGAACGAATGGGGCAAACAAATCAAAACCGAAGGTACCTGCGAGAAAAACAATGGCATTGACAAACCCTAATGGACGCACTAAAAGAAAGGAAAGAATTTCCCAGAAAGAATGCAAGGGTGGTTTCAAGCCAGGGCGCACTACTGTTGTGAACCGTTAAGACGATACTGATGATGCAAAGCCAATTCATCAAGATCAAGCTCTGCGAAGTAGTTCATTGGCCAAACAACAGAGTGTGAAGGAACGGTCCAGGATAATGAATAGTAGGATGAAACACAGGTACGACAAGAACAATAATTCGGAAGTTTTCCGGGGGAGGGAG
Source organism: Eurosta solidaginis (assembly GCF_040869045.1). Taxonomy (NCBI): domain Eukaryota; kingdom Metazoa; phylum Arthropoda; class Insecta; order Diptera; family Tephritidae; genus Eurosta; species Eurosta solidaginis. The sequence continues at coordinate 134,236,310 of NC_090323.1, read as the reverse complement.
ATTTGGTACTGCTATACAACCCTCACCGGCGGAAAGATGTTCCATCCAAATTTTGGAGCAGTTGGGAAGGCCCGTACAAAGTTGTGAAGAGGATCAATGATACCATATACCGCATACAAACCATTGGGAAACCACGAATTAGAACGGTGATTCATTTGGAGAGGTTAGCAGCGGTTAGATCGAGAGATTTGTCTGATCGGAACGATCAGACCTAGGTGGAGGGCAGTGTGTCGAATATTACCATTTCTAAGCTGTTACTAAGTAAATGCACAACAACAAAAACATTAAAGCAAGCTACATAAACACATTAATCATCATTTACCCATATACATACAAGGCAACGAAGAGAGATAACTAACACACAGATGTAGTCATCAGTCGAAGTAGTACTCACATATACACACGCATATGGCTATGCGAGAGGCTATAAACTACAAATACACACGCATATAGCTGGTAGCCAAGTAGAAAATTCTAGAAGAAGAAACGTCTAGACATTCGGGTAGATAGTATAAAAGCAGTACAAGCTGAGTAGTCAGTAATCAGTTTGATTTAAGCACGCTATTGGTTGTGAAGTTAAGTGTTATTGTGAAGTACTTTCAAAGTAGTCTAATAAAGATCAATTTTGCATTATTGGACATTGGAGTTATTTATTCAACAGTTTAGCGATTCGAACGTTAGTAGAAGGTTTGGAATAAGCGGAATTTCCCTAAATTCGTTACAATATCTTTTGCGGCCACCGTGGTGTGATGGTAGCGTGCTCCGCCTACCACACCGTATTCCCTGGGTTCACATCCCGGGCAAGGCAACATCAAAATTTTAGAAATAAGGTTTTTCAATTACAAGAAAAATTTTCGGGGGTCGCCCCTCGGCAGTGTTTGGCAAGCGCTCCGGGTGTATTTCTGCCATGAAAAGCTCTCAGTGAAAACTCATCTGCCTTGCAGATGCCGTTCGGAGTCGGCATAAAACATGTAGGTCCGGCCAATTTGTAGGGAAAATCAAGAGGAGCACGACGCAGATTGCAAGAGAAGCTCGGCCTTAGATCTCTTCGGAGGTTATCGCGGCTTACATTTATTTATTTTATCTTTTGCAGCAAATGCAGCGAAAATTAAATTTTGAATTTTTTTCGTGTTTTTCAATTTTTCGTAAATTATTGAAAATAATTTATTTTTGATTGTTCTTTGTTACATTGACAATAAAACTCGAAGCACCAAGCAAAACCGACTGGATTTTTCACTCGATTAGGCATTCAATAAAGCAATAGTGAGATAATTAAGCATTTGTATTTTGTATGGAAGATTGAGTACAATTAGGGCTTTAATGTAGAAAACATGACTAATTATTTCATTAAGCCTCTGGGTGAAATTGGTATAAAAGCAATTTCAGGTTTATGTATATTCTTTACTCAAAAGCATTGTTTTGCTGTCTTTAAATATCAAATAGCAAATCGCTTCCAATCATCAATCCTATCAAAGCATTCCCCGCATTTGAACTTGAAATCGCCTACATTCATACTGGTGTTGGCCTGCGGATGCTTTTATTCACTCGTTAGTTACGTAGCAGAATTCAATAGAACACCAGAGGCTGCTTCAAGTTAGGTTAGTTTGGGTTAGAATAGGTGGTTGCTGTGGTGACGTGCAATAACGTAAATTTCGTTAATTCGACATTAACGGCCCGATTCTTAGCGTTACCGGTAAAATAGTACCCAGAACATTATGTAACCGAAAATCGTTACCAGTTGTTTTATTCGCGATTCTGGCCCAAGTGGTAACGCTGTCATCACCGAAAAAGTCACCAGTGTCTGTGGAGAACTTTGAAAGGTAGTTTTCTTCGCTTTCACGGTTGCAACTTTGGTCCATTTGGACCAAAAATGGTCCCTTCCAACCTTATTAGGTCCGCTGGTCCCTTTTCTTCAATTTTAGTCCTTTTTAGGCAGTAGCCTCGATTGGTACTTTTCTCCCTTTTTCACTCAGGTAAAAATTCACAATATTGCCCAAAAATTCGCCACTTTTTCTTTAGCCCCTATAAAAAAACTCACACTTACTGAATCTAGGCTCTGATATGAAGTGTAAACGTTAAGGGAAAAAGTAAGCATCTATAAAAATAGACTAACAAAAATGCCTAGTTTCATTTCTGATTTACTTCCACATACATAGTTCGGCAACACCAGAACGCAAATTTTGAACCGTTTCTTACTAAAACCTAACTGCACTATACATTGTATTTCATTGCAATCAACAACATAATGCTAGAACTAAGAGCTTTGTGAGCAAAACTAGGTTCACAACGTTTGTTTGGTGGAAGACATATACTTATCCTATGTCAAAATGTAGTACAATTTTTGGTTGCATGCACATATATTTGTTTGTTCAGCTTGAATTAACCCTTTTGCGCTCTCTGTACTATATAAACGACACCAATACAAGCCATGCCTAAAACTTTGCTACGACTTTTATAACAAAAATATTTAGATGTGCAGCCACCTTGTAATATTATCTTCGTTTTGCCTAAGATTACAGATAAATTGGTATAACGGATAACTCCAGATTTTGGCATTTGCACATGCAGTTTTCACATCGGAGTTAGTCAGAAGAAAAATTAGCGATTTTTCATTAAAATATTGGAATTACCATTTAAATATTCATAATTTTAAAGTGTAAAAAGACAAAGCTAATCTTATTTAGCGCCGTGCATGTAAATGTTTGTGATTTGCAGGATTTAGGAAATCATTTTGTCAACTGTCGCTTTTTTAGTACAATGGGCACATGTGATATGTATGTTCATGCACCGTAATGCGAATTTCGATGACGATTCTGAATGGAACGATAGTGATGACGAACCCTTGTGTAGCAAAAGAAGACGTTTGAATCCGTCTGACTCACGGCCAAAATGGAAAAATGCACGCCGTCTTACTCCTCCCAGTTTATGAATAATGATTGCTCATCGCGAAAAGTCGAAGTTATTGAACAGCTACCTAACCTTTCGTCGGTAGAGATTTTTGATAAAAATATTTTATGAGGTACTCCATTTGATCAAGCAGAACACTAACCTGTATGCTGCCTAAAATAATAGGCATGACTTCGTACTGGACGATGATTACCTACGGAGATTTTCGGGTATCCTAATACTATCTGGCTATCATAGACTACCACGTGAGCGCCAATATTGGAGTTATGACGAAGATCTTGAAGATTCTATTGTGTCGAACGGTATGGCACGAAACGAAACTTTCACTTAGTTGATAATAGCCTTGCATATACTTCCAATGATAACATGTTCAAAATTAGACCCCTGCGTGACCTATTGATTCAAAAGTTTTGTCAGAACGGGATATTTCATGAGAACATTTCGATCGTCGAATCAATGATAAAATATTATGACCACCATTCCTCTAAGCAATTCATTCGAGGTAAGTCAATTAGATTGGGTTACAAAAACTGGGTAGCAGCCAGTTCTGATGGTTACTCCTATGTTTTTGATGTATATTGCGGAAAAACATCTGTCACCTGAAAAGGTCATAGAGTTGTCAAATCGTTGTTACTAAAAATGCCTTCGATACCTGAGGAACATACAATTTATTTTGACAATTTTTTTACTAATTGTGATTTGGTGCGAGACTTGAAAGAAACTGGATATAAAGCAACTGGAACAATGCGTGAAAATCTCGTTGGTATTCGTGGTAAAAATGGTGGTGGGTTATCTTCACATACATGCTTGATATGAGCATATCTAACACTTGGCGTGTACATACTTTATCTAGCGAAAATAGGTTCAACCAATTGGCTTTCAGAAGGCACATTGCTCGGAGCTACCTTAAGAACCATAACGTCAACAAAGCTCGTCCATCCGGCTGTATCGTAGCAGGTCTAAACAAGAACAACGGAAATAACCCTGGAAAGCTTCCCAAACAGCTACGATATGTTTTGTGTCATACGCGAATAAAATGACAATGTACAGGATGCCAAAAAACGTTATACATTGACAAAAAATGTTTTAAAATATATCACTCATAAGTACCCGCTGTACTAAATAAAGTACACCTTCAAAAGTCAATTTTTATCACTTTTTCGTAAATTTGTAATACTAAACTTAATTAATTAATTAAGATGACAAAACTGCAAATAAATATAAAAAAAATACTAACGGTCTTTGTTTGGACGTAAATGGGTTAAAGGAAAGTCTTCACTATGTTTAGTAAAATTTTATATGGAAACATCCTAAACTTTTTTATTTTATACTAATAAAATAAAACAAATATTTGGTCCTTTTTTTCGATGAATTTTGGTCCCAAATGAAAACATGGTGTGGCAACCGTGTTCGCTTTACCGAAAATGTCTCACTTGTAGATACGAGGTTAACGAATAAACGCGACGATGTGTATGTATATGCATATTATGCATAAGTTTTTACATAGGTATATTGTATATAATGTAAACAAATATGTATAGCAAGCGGCAACACTTTTTTACTATTATCTTTACTTATTTGCGCTTACAATTCTTAATTTTTCAGTTTGTCCGTTTTCTAAGCAACAGCTGTTGTGTGGTTATTTCGATGTAACCACCTACTTTTGTGGGTAAAAAATTATCCGGCTACTTTCGCGGGTACAATACCAAAAGGGTGTAAAAGTTGCCACATGGCTTCGTTACCATGGTGAAGAATGTTGTTACCATACTAGAATCGGGGCGTAACAGGCCGATTCTGAGCGTTACCGGTAAAATAGTACCCACAACATTATGTAGTCGAAAGTGGCAGCATGCGACAGCTGAATATAAACTTTTTTATTTGATTTGATACATCAACTTGCGGCGCAGTACGATTTTGACATTCGTCCATCGAATTTACAAAAACAAAGTACATGCAAAATTTATTTATGTTTGTAGGTATGTCACCATGCTGCCACCTTGTATGGTTCCGCCATGGCTTTATCGAAAATGTGTCACTCGTAGATACGAGGTTAACGAATAAACGAGACGATGTGTATATATGTACATACATGCATAAGATTTTACATAGTTATATTGTAATTTATTCTGTAAAAGAACATAATGTAAACAAATATATAATATATAGCAAGAGGCAACACTTTTTTACTATTATCTTTACTTATTTGCGCTTACAATTCTTTATTTTTCACTTTTGCCTTTTTCTAAACAACAGCTGTTGTGTGGTTATTTCGATGTAACCACCTACTTTTGTCGGTAAAAAATTATTCGGCTACTTTCGCGGATAGAATACCAAAAGGGTGTAAAAGTTTCCACATGATTTCGTTACCGTGGTGAAGAATGTTGTTACCACACTAGAATCGGGGCGTAATTCGCAACCTGAAAAACAATTGGTGTCCCATTGATTTTAAAGCGCGTTGGCATAGGTCAACTATAAACTGTGGTTTAGGTCGTACTCACAAGCGAAAATCTTAATATATAAAAACCTAAAACTAAGGGTTTGTCGGGTTTGCTGTTAGCGAATTAAAAAAAAATTTAAATGCTGGATGAGTTTTTGAAAAAATATGCCGATTTAAGTGAAATTTAGTATATAGGTAATTTCAGAGTCGCTGATTGCTAATCAAACGTAATTTAGGAAAAAGTCCAGCCGACAGATAAAATTAATACAAGTTTCGTGGAAGTATTTGGCAAGCTATAGTTTATAAAAATCAACGCTGGGATTTAGCGAAATAAAGCATGAACTTTAAGATACTACAATTAAATGTGTCATTAATTTGCGTACTTTCTCAACCTTCTCATTGAACAGTTCGAAATTGTTATGTTACCTCTCCAGGGTCATAATAATTAATAACAAGTAAGGACGGGACTGTCTTCGGCTGTGCCGATGACTTCATACCTTTTATGAATGGGGCTGAACAATAATCTTTTCCCATTCGTAATATCCAAATAATCGGCTGTATAAGATAAGAAATATATAGGCTCATTCCATTTCAAGACACCCGGTCCGCGCAGGACATGATTTTTGATTTCGATGAAATTTTCATATGTTATTCTTTGGTCAGAATAATGAAACACGTAATTTTTTTTTGCCTCGAAAAATTTTTTTTTTCGGATTTATCGGCAATTGAATTCCATAAAATGCAATCGGTATTTTATTCACCTATTTTTTCAACTGTCAATAACTTTGTCAAAAATTAACCGCTTCTAATGATTTTTTCTTTGAAATGTTATTACTTTTAATTTTATATAAATTTATAAACAATTGCATATAGTTAAGAAAAATTATTTTTTTAGTATTTAGTAAAAATTAATGACTTTTTTTCAAAAATTAAGATTTCAAAAAACGGTTATTGTTTTTTGTTTAAACTTTTTCTACATCGAGTGAGCAGTTTATATTTCAACTTGGGTATGAATTTTTGAATATTAAACATTTTTTTGCCATATATTGATGCAATACATATCAGCATACAAGGCGATCAATGCCAAATGCTTAAAATTAATTAAAATATCACATTTATTATTGAAAATATTCATTTGCTACTAGTTACACACTACAAATACACGCGCGTATGGCTAGTGACCAGGTAGAGGATTCTAGAAGAAGAAACGTCTAGAAATTTGGGCAGAGAGTATAAAAGCAGCAGAAGCTGAGTAGTCCGTAATCAGTTTGATTAAGCACGCTATTGGTTGCGAAGTATAAGTGTTATTGTGAAGTACCTTAATAAAGACCATTTTGCATTATTGAATACTAGAGTTATTTATTCAACAGTTTAGCGATACGAGCGTTAGTAGAAGGTGTGAAATAAGGAGTTTCCCTAAATTCGTTACAATTGGTGTCAGGCGAGGAATTGTTGAATAAATTCAGAAGATTTCGGATACAACAAGGACATGGCAAAGTGGAGTGAATTGAAGATCCAGCAACTGAAGAAGGAGTTGGAGAGCCGTGGATTGAATACAACCGGCAATAAACTTGAACTTCAGGCACGACTACGAGAGGCAATGGAAGCAGAAGGAATTAACGTGGAAGAGTATGCCTTTCATTTTGATGGCAATGAAACAACAAAATTGGAGGAGGAAAATGAGACACAGCAGACAATGGTGAACGCAGACTTCAACACGATATTAGCTTCAATATCTGCACAAACGTCGACAGTAACATCCAAGATGGAAACTCAACTGGAATAAAAGAAGATATATATGGCATCCAAAATGGAAACTCAACTGGAAGAACAGAAGACATATATGGCATCCCAACTGGAATCGCAGGAGACACGCATAACATCCAAGATGGAAGAACAAGACGAGCGCTTATCATTGCAGGTGGCACAAATGTCTTCGCAGTTAGAAGCACAGGAAGCAAGGGTAACATCAAAACTGGAAGCGCAGGATGCAAAAATCGTTCATTTTCAGGCAGAAGTCGATGATTTAAAAGGTCATATGGAGCAGTTGCAACTAAATCGGCCATTAGTTTCAGCGAGTAATCCAAAGGTAAAAACACCATCCTTTGACGGTTCTGTTCCTTTCAGGGCTTTAAGCTACAGTTTGAGAAGACCACAATAATGAACAACTGGAATGCTGAAGATAAAGTAGCTGCATTGTTCGTGGCTTTAAAAGGACCAGCTGCGGAAATCTTACAGACCATCCCAGAGTACGAGCGGAACAACTACGAAACATTGATGAACGCTTTAGAGAGACGTTACGGAAGCGAGCATAGGAAACAGATATTCCAAATTGAGTTGCAAAACCGCTACCAAAAAGCAAATGAGACATTGCAGGAGTTTGCTTCAGATATTGAAAGATTGGCTCATCTTGCAAATGCAGACGCACCCGTGGAATACACTGAAAGGGTAAAAATCCAGAGCTTCATAAATGGCATACGAGATGTGGAAACGAAGCGGGCTACATATGCGAATCCAAAACTAACGTTTGCTGAAACGGTATCGCATGCACTGACTCAGGAAACAGCCTCACTTGGACCGAAATACAAATTTTCAAAAATCCACCTCCACCATCAATTCCAAATTTCAAATGCGTTTCACTTACACCTCTCTTTTCACGAATCACGTCTAAAAGACCATCAATGCAACTACAATACGCTAATGTTTCTGTACTCTTATGCGACAGTTAAGCCGTGGTTACTCACGAACGTACGTAGAAAAAACGTGTCAGCTGACACGACCTATCTTATGAGTGTGCAATGTAAACGAAAACTCACCGACGTGCAACGCCCGTACGTACGTAGCCCGGAACGTAGAAATCAAAACAATTTTGATTTTTTCCGTAAGAACGTGTCAGCTGATCGCTCTCTCACTAGACAGAGTTGCCTAACACCTAATTAAAGTTTGAAAAATTGTGAAAATAATTCGAAATAATTATGTAAAAGTGCTGATTATAAATATGTAATCTATTTATACTTATTTAATATGTATTCCGGCCTTTTACAATATCAAAAATTAAATTGGAACGACGTGTGCTGTACGTACGGACGTTTGTCGTACGAAACACGTTTGACCGAACTCTCAAGCCCGTAGGAATCAATGTGTGCGTCTGTGTACATGTACATAACATATTTGTGTGTGTATTGTTTACAGATAAGCACTGTTGCCATTGACCATTTTGCATGTATGCTTATGGAAACATCAACTTTTTCCAATTTAATTTTTGATATTGTAAAAGGCCGGAATACATATTAAATAAGTATAAATAGATAAAATATTTATAATCTGCACTTTTACATAATTATTTCGAATTATTTTCACAATTTTTCAAACTTTAATTAGGTGTTTTTGCATAAAAGTGCAAACGGTCAAAAATTAGCGCACAAAAGTTTACTAGGCAACTCTGTCTAGTGAGAGAGCGATCAGCTGACACGTTCTTACGGAAAAAATCAAAATTGTTTTGATTTCTACGTTCCGGGCTACGTAAGTACGGGCGTTGCACGTCGGTGAGTTTTCGTTTACATTGCATACTCATAAGATAGGTCGTGTCAGCTGACACGTTTTTGGTACGTACGTTCGTGAGTAATGCGGCAGTTACCCACCGACGTGTGCCGTACGTAAGGACGTTTGTCGTACGAAGCTCGTTTGACCGAACTCTCAAGCCCGTAGGAATCAATGTGTGCGTCTGTGTACATGTACATAACATATTTGTGTGTGTATTGTTTACAGATAAGCACTGTTGCCATTGACCATTTTGCATGTATGCTTATGGAAACATCAACTTTTTCCAATTTAATTTTTGATATTGTAAAAGGCCGGAATACATATTAAATAAGTATAAATAGATTAAATATTTATAATCACCACTTTTACATAATTATTTCGAATTATTTCCACAATTTTTCAAACTTTAATTAGGCGTTTTTGCATAAAATTGCAAACGGTCAAAAACTAGCGCACAACAGTTTACTAGGCAACTCTGTCTAGTGAGAGAGCGATCAGCTGACACGTTCTTACGGAAAAAATCAAAATTGTTTTGATTTCTACGTTCCGGGCTACGTACGTACGGGCGTTGCACGTCGGTGAGTTTTCGTTTACATTGCACACTCATAAGATAGGTCGTGTCAGCTGACACGTTTTTTCTACGTACGTTCGTGGGTAACTGCCGCATAACTGCCGCATTAAGCTAGAAATAGTTATCTGGTCGTTTACAACTGTACTGGTCATAGAACTTTGTTTATTAGTAAACAGGTGTGGAAATGGTAATAATGTAGGGATTTTTGTTTCCCATATACATACATACATATATACATATGTATGCATGTAAGTTGTATGGAACATTTTTGTTTTGATATCTTTTGGTTTGTATAAACATCTAATTGGTCACCATTAAAAAAATAAGTTTACATGTCATTGTCAAAATTGTTTGCGAAGTCTGATGGATCAAAAGTTATTTAAGGTCAATGTTAACTTAATGAAAACTTTGGAAAAAAATTTCCTAAAATAAAGTTTGAAGCAATCCATTTTAAACGTAACAAAATTCTAGTGGAATTAGTGACTAGTTTCAAAAACGGCTGTCTGTCTGTTTTTGCCGCTCCTTAAAATTTTGATTGTCTTTGAACGCGTTAAACGGTGTAATATAAATACCCAAATGCGCATATAAGCATATTCTAACATATGTACATGTTGTATTCTTGCAGATTCCTTTGAATCTAATTTAAATAACTTTTGATCCATCAGACTTCGCAAAAAATGTTGACAATGACATGTAAACTTATTTTTTTAATGGTGACCAATTAGATGTTTATACAAACCAAAAGATATCAAAACAAAAATGTTCCATATAACTTACATACATACATATGTATATATGTATGTATGTATATGGGAAACAAAAATCCCTACATTATTACCATTTCCACACCTGTTTACTAATAAACAAAGTTCTATGATCAGTACAGTTGTAAGCGACCCCGATAACTATTTCTAGCTTAAGCCTCAAGCACAACTTTGGTTACGTAAATATATGTAACTAAATAAATGAATATTAACAAAGCAACCCCAAACAAACAACAATATTTGCATATATGCATCTATACACACATAAATATATGTACGTATAAATATGGACATGTGCATGCTCATCTGCACAAGCGATGAGCGTAACATAAACCATAGATTAGATTGATACGAATCTTTTGTTTACGCTCTCATATTTTCGCTCTCACGAGGGATTTATCTTCTAGTTGTTGCTGGCAACAATCACAGATAAATCCCTCGCGCCAGCTGAAGCGGGTGCCAGAACAAAAAATGTGCCAACCAAAACGAAAAACGTGCCAAAAATTTTGGTAAACTTTAGTTTGACCTACAACTGTAGAATAGCGTTCAAAAATTATGGAAAAAAGGATTAAAATACTTGTTTTAGTGTAAGTATTATTAGTTCGAAGGCGGAGGGTAAATATTATTTTCCATTCAAAAGTTATCTCTAAAAATAGGTTTTGTAAATATGAACTTCCGATGCAACCAGTCCATTTTGACATTTGACGCCAGACATGTAGGATAAGCCCTATCCATTAAATAATGTTAACTATTATATCATAGGTCCGATTTACTGCAATTTCAAAAGAATATATGGTTTTACTGCGAGTTAAATGCGTTACAATATTTGACTAATTAATTTAATCGAAATGTAAATTTTACTTAGATTTGTTTATATTTAACTCTAACTAGTCGTATTATTGTAAAATAACTTTAAGGAAATAAACATTTTACGACTATCATTTTATTAAATTATTGAAACTATAATCGCCGAAATGTATGTCAAAAATCCCCATTTTCAGATCTATTAATTTTTGTTTGGAGTGGCATCATTGATAAATGTTATAAAAAATGTGCATTTTGACAGCGCTCTCTCGAAACAAAGAGTTGCAAATCCATTCATCTATGACATAAACGCAGTGTCTTTTATTTTACTATTCGAAGTATCCGGATAGTGCGTACTATCCGGATAGTACTATCCGAATAAACGAATAAAAAATCCGAATAAATATTATTCGGATTATTTGAAACGAATAAATTTATTCGTTTATTCGAATAACGTTTATTCGGATATAATTCGAAAATAATCCCACCACTAGTGGGACGATTCAATAGAAAATTGGAGGAGTTCTTAAGGAAAGTAGTGGACAAGCTCCATAAAGAGTGGGATACACGCATACCATTATTATTGATGGCTTACCGATCGGCAGTGCATGAGACAACGGGCCAAACTCCCGCAAAAGTAATTTTTGGCAATGAACTTCGACTGCCAGCTGATTTCATGTTTGGGATAGATGCCGATGCAAAGAAATACCAAGAAATCCACTGGTGTCTTGGAAGAAGAGATGAGAGAAATACACGATCTTGTAAAGCAACGAACGAAGATTATGAGTGACAAGATGAAAGCCAGATACAATAAAGCAATTAATTCGGAAGGTTTTCGGGAAGGAGATTTGGTGCTGCTGTACAACCCACAACGGAAAAAAGGTTTGTCCCCAAAATTGCAGTGTAATTGGGAAAGCCCATACAAAGTTGTAAAACGGATCAGTGATGTAGTTTACCGCATACAAACCATTGGCAAACCACGAACTAAAATGAAAGTGGTTCATTTGGAAAGGCTTGCAGCGTGTAGATCGGAAAATTTGTATGATCGGGACGATCAGACTTAGGTGGAGGGCAGTGTGACGAGTATTACCATCTTTAAGTGTTTACTAAGTAAATAATCACGTAACACAGAAAAAAACATTGAAGCGAGCCACACATATACATATACATAAACACATTAATCATCATGTACACACAAGCAGAAGAGAGATCCCAGCCAGCATTTTTTGAAAATTTCGATCAAAAAATATTTAAATATCATACCCCAAGATAATTAAAAACGTTCAAATTTAAAAGCATTTTCTGTACGAAAATTAACGTATCGTCGGGAGAAAAGTGTACCATAAATGTGATTATTCTTGAATAATCATTTATGATTCATATTTCGAAACGCTTTTTGTTCATATTTGATATCATTGTAAAATTGAGTTTTAATTGTTTTAGAGTAATATTTGACTGCTTTTCACAGACATTTTCTGATCATATTCGTGAACATATTTCAATTGTTTTGGTTGAGATTTTTGAATGATTTTCGAATACCATTATCATGCATTTATTCTTCATATCTCATTCAAAATAAGATACTACGTAGTAATCTTATTTCATCAGGGGAAGAAAGCATGCGGAAGGGAGCTGTTTGAACCACAGGTCACTCGCAAACAAATTAGGCCAACATACACCTGCGACTACAACATCAAGCATCAGCTATGATCGTCAATATCTTAAAATACGATACGGTACGGGATGTTGAAGCCATATCCAGGTACATACATATGTATGCCAAGAGAGTTTCACTTACCTTGGGTTCAAATAGTTCACAACCTTTGCATTGTCTAATGGTTGGATTTGTATTTTCTGGGAAGCCAAAGATGGAGAAATGGGGGACATCTTTTATTAGGAGCAGTATTTACATTATTTTTCGAACTTCATGATTGAAAAAATGTGAAAATGTGAAAAAATAAGATCTTCAATGAAAAGTAAAATTTTAAAAAGTATAAAATGCATTATTCAATCAACAAAGACAATCAGAAAAGATTCAGAAAGCTGAATGAAAAATGACTAAACATTTTTGATCACCTAAAATAAGCACATTTGATTCAAATATGATTCCAAAATGTGATTGAAAAATTATATTCAGTTTTGATCATCAAAAGTATTCATATTTGATTATTTCTTTTGTTAAATGGAATGATAACTCATTACTTAGTCAGAAAGAGTAATGAAATTGTATTGATATGTAGGGAAATTCAAAATTTAATCACCTAAATGCTGAGTGGGCAGCTACTACTGCGCTCACATATACACACGCATATGGTTGCACACTACAAATACACGCGCGTTGTATGGCTGGTGGCCAGGTAGAGGATTCTAGAAGAAGAAACGTCTAGACATGGGCAGAGAGTATAAAAGCAGCAGAAGCTGAGTAGTCCGTATCAGTTTGATTTAAGCACGCTATTGGTTGCGAAGTATAAGTGTTATTGTGAAGTACTTTAATAAAGACCATTTCGCATTATTGAATATTGGAGTTATTTATTCAACAGTTTAGCGATACGAACGTTAGTAGAAGATGTGAAATAAGCGGAGTTTCCCTAAATTCGTTACAATACATACCACCGATCTCTATGATTTTTTCAGACAACAATATATTCTATATACGCAGGCATTTGGTGAAATTTGAAGCTTCTAGCTGTTAAAATGGGGCAGAAATTGCGAAAAGTTTCTTACCTGAACAATTGGTTGTATGAGATATATACTATATATACCACCGATCTCTATGATTTTTTCAGACAACAATATATTCTATATACGCAGGCATTTGGTGAAATTTGAAGGTTCTAGCTGTTAAAATGGGGCAGAAATTTCGAAAAGTTTCTTACCTGAACAATCGGTTGTATGAGATATATACTATATATACCACCGATCCCTATGATTTTTTCAGGCAACAATATATTCTATATACGTAAGCATTTGGTGAAATTTGAAGCTTCTAGCTGTTAAAATGGGGCAGAAATTACGAAAAGTTTCTTATCTGAACAATCGGTTGTATGAGATATATGCTATATATACCACCGATCTCTATGATTTTTTCAGACAACAATATATGCTATATACGTAAGCATTCGTTGAAATTTGAAGCCTCTAGCTCTTAAAATGGGGCAATAATTACGAAAAGTTTGATATCTGAACAATCGGTTGTGGGGAAATATGCTATATATACGATCGATCGCATCCATTTTTTCAGACAACGATATGTGCAATATACGAAAGCATATGATGAAGTTTGAAGCTTGAATCTGATAAATTGAGGAAGATATGACAAAAATCCTCCGATCCGGCCGGTTCCGACAAATGTCTAATCGGACACCTAAATACACCCGCTCACCAAATTTTATCAAGACATCTTAAAAGTTGAGGGACTAATTTGCATACATACAAACAGACAGAACAGACGGACATGGCTAAATCAACTCAGCTCTTCATCCTGATTATTTCGGTATACTTAATGGTGGGTCTATCTATTTTCTTTTAAGGACTTACAATTTTGGGATTCGTGACGAAATTCATATACCATTTCATTTTCATGAAAGGTATAAAAATAGAATCGGATTATTGTCACAACCAGCTTTAAGAGAAATTGTAATTTTTTAAAAATAAGGTTAATTAATTAAAAGAAAAAATTGAAAAATTTATGTTAGGATAGGTTAGGTTGAACGGGTCGGTCAATAAAGACCTTGCATAGACTCTATGTAGTCATAGTGTTGCAGAATTTGTGTAACGGCACCGCAGTGATCTGACAGCCTGTAGAATCTACTTATTACAGAATCGACACAGTAAAAAGCAGACCCGACCCTTCCTTTAATTTGAAGCCATCGCTATGCACGTGTATAGTATGTTCTGCCATTTCTGCACCCTTGCCTTAACCCTTTGGTCGATCACTCAGGATACAATTTTGAGGGCATTTTAAGAATCCAAAACTCTCCGAAGCGGCTTCGTTAAACTTAATTTCAACAATGCGACTTTGTTGAGAATTCATTTAAGCTCGATACATAAAAAAATTGCAAACCTACTTTAATTATATTTAAAGATTAAAAAAAATTAGGGCTCTCACGTTACATCCGAATTATATGAAAATAAAAGGTTTTTAAGTCGATACTGACTTTATGGGTTAAAATCCTGGCAAAGTTGCCATAATCATAATGCCTTAGTCATTACCATATTTTTACTTAACCATATCTATTTGCATCAGTTAACATAAAAAATGTGATTATTTCATAAAAAAGAAGAAAATGCAAAAAATTAATAACAACTAATTAGTCACGTACGTATCCAAAACAAATAATAAAATATCAAAAAAGTTAATAAATTCACCAACTCAAATATTTGTAGGTTATGGATACTTCATATTTTTTATTATATTAATATTAAAAAAGTTCCGATATAATAAATATATAGGTAAAATTCATTTTGTTTAAGTCTTTAAAATTATTAATTACGAAAATGAATATACACAAGTCTGCGGCTGCATTGAAAAGCGTTTTAGGACTAGTAACAAAATTCGTTGGAACTATTTCAAGCTTTTTCCGTATCAGTTCTGCCCTAGTCTGTACCAAATCTTTGGGGGCTATACCAACGTAAATAGCATATTCTAGTCTAGAATAATGTTAAAAACCACTAAAAGTTTTTAACAAATACGGGTATCTACTAGAGAAGATAATGAATGCTTCGATATCGGTTCGCGACCAAAAAAAAAACCTCAAGGGGTTCACTAAAGTCTGGCTCGTGTCACAAATACCTTTTTAAAACGCTTTTATCGAGTTTTGATCGCGTATTCTCGAGAACGGTTGAACATATAGTAATGAAGTTTGGTTTTCATCTTCGATAATAAAATAGGATCACATTCGGGCAAAAATAATAAAGGTCGGTTGATAACAACACCCAGTTTCTTATACATATGTGTCCCATTAGGTATGCGTGGCCTTAGTAGGCGTTTCCCTAGCCATTTATCAAAATTGTTCAATATTGATTTCAGGTTTCAGGTCTATTTACCGGACTTGTCCTCCAAAGTTGTAGCATTGTATTTTTATAAGTTACAGGATATCACGATATATGTGCCTCCAACACGCATTTTTGTATCTGTATATATGTAGGAAATGGTCTTTGTTATCCTCGGATTTATGTAGTTTTTGCTAGAACAGATAAACCTTAAATAAGAAATCTGCACTCCGGATTTGGCAGCTTTATTAAACAGTTTTGAAGATATCGCCAACGAAAGCAGATGAAAATCTGTTTTAATAAGTAGACGCTGCCACGCCTATTTTCAAAATTTGTATGTTAATTGAGTTAATTGCATGTAGTCAGCTACATGACAAGTTTGAAGATAATAGCTCAATTGGGCATCCGAATATCGAATGGATCAAATAGGAAATATTTAATGTATAAACAGTGGGCGTGGTTATATACCGATTATGCCTATTTTAGGTATAAATCTTATTCGTCATCAGAAGAAGTAGTATGTAAAATTGATTTACAATACCTTCATTCAAATGGAAGTTATTGCAAAAATACTCGTGGGAATGAGTCTTCGGGCAGATGGGCGGATGGATGGATGAGCATTGTTAACTTTTAATTTCCTTCGGTCAAGGCTACCGATGAAAAAATCGTTTCGGAATACCGTGAACATCGGAAGACGCTACCAAGCAAATGGTAGGGGCTACCGATTTGAAAAGTACATATATATCCAAAGACGGACACTCGAATTCGATCTGGATTATGCAACACATTTAACTTTTACTTGTATATCTTAATCTCCTGCATTGGCTTCGGTTCTAGAAGTAACAAACTATTTCTTCAAATATTCAACGAAGCAAACTCTTGGTGAAGTTCATAGATTTCCGATTCCCTGTTACAAACAGCATACCATACCAGTCATACCAGTTCCGACTCGCAATCTAATTATTTTCAAAGACTTTTACGTATAACATAAATCGAAAAACAAAAATTTTTTTGGAATTTAAAGCGAAATTCACTGTCCGTAATTATTATATGAAGACTTTTATGAATTAAAGTTCCAAATAATTATTTTTGAAGACTCAAACAGAGTAAAAATTTATAACAATAATTTCGCATGACATAAAAAAATATTTATTGGCCAAAATTATTTTGCAAGATTTATTCAGATTTTTTATTGAAATATGTGTGATTTTTTCGAAGCTCGAAAATCAAATAATTATTATTTTGGGTGTCTGCTCTTTATTTCTGATTTGATTCTTCAGCCGAATCAAAGATACTTTTTATTTTTTATTTGATTCTTATAGACCCACCGAAAAGTATACGGAAATAATCAGGATGACGATCTCCCTCAATTTTTGAGATGTCTTGATGAGTATTGGTGTATCGATGAGATATTTGTCGGAACCGGCCGGATCGTATAACTCATTTAGGCTTTAGGCTTTTGTCTTGGGAAGCTTGTGGCGACATCTGACTTGGCTTATCTTTTGAAAGCTGTTCAGTTCTAGTTTGGTATTTCATTTTGAATTTAAATAAATAAAATTACTTACGATGTCAGCTGTGACATACCCCCAATATCCCATTACGACTAATTACAACCAGAAGGCGATTCATCCCATGAGCATTTAGCTGTCCATTAAAAAAAAAAGTTTGCTTTTTAATTAATTATGGCCTAAAAATAAGCGGTGCAAAATTTCACTCGAATTGGATAGCTCTTAGAACTGCCACGTTGCATTTGGAAATTTTTAAAACCGTATACATTTAGGGTTCGGAAGTTTTCACAAAATAATTGATAACCGTTAGATTTATAGCCATTTATTATGTGAAAAAAACAGAATTAGGTTATTAGATAAAAATTTGAAAAATTCTTTTAGGCCTGAGAGTTTCTATTCAAAAAGTTACTATTCAAAAATCTCAAGTGTTTTTTTTTGGAACTGCGAAAGCGATTTTCACACAATTGAAGATATTTTGTCCTAACACCTCGCCTTATAGTGTTTCTTAGTATGTTGCGAAATACCTCAATAAGTAGCAAATATTTTGCCAAAATTTTTTTGTTATATTAAAGCTTGATCAATTACAGATCATATTTGTTCAAAGAAATCGGCTAAAAATGGAAAGTTATAGCAAATTATTGTAGAGCAAAAAATTTCATGGTTTTGATATAAATTTTCCGATTGCATGTGCTGTACAGTTTCGATATGTCAAATGAAACTATACATATAACTTTACTAAAGTTGATGTTACTTTGCTATTTCTGGCCCAATTCGAAAATGTTTCACATCAATTTGGTGTGAAAATGATTGCGCTTTGTTATCATATCACGATGTGATTCTGAATTTCTCTACTTCTTGCATATGTACGTCATAAACTGTTGGTCTGATTTAAAAACATAGTACGGCGGGATGTAAGGACGAAATTACATTTTTAATTGGGGTGAAATCAAAACTGGAGATTTTTTAATAGTAAAAAATGGAATTTTATTGTTTTCTGAAGTTCGATAACTTCGCGAAATCTCAATCCCAATGTATTCTCAAGCCAGTTGTTTAACGTAATAAAATATGGAATTGTGGCGAATTTTAGCATCACTAAGCTGTTGGTAGATAAAGGCATGCAACAATAAAAACATGAAGCAGCCAGTTGTATATACTTGAACACATCAATCATCATTTACACACATGTATAGAAGGCCACTCTGACATAATCGGTTTAAGGGCTAGCCGGGGGAGATTTCATCGGCAGCGTCTGTACACCTCTAGGTGCGGCTGCAAGCGGGCGTCTGTCTTGGAGCAAGCGGCTCGCTATATAAACGTGCCAAGTAATATTTTCACCCCCGCTGAGCGGGTTGTGCGCTGGGCTTGGGACCCGCCACGTAAAACCATACTCCAATGAAATATAACAACAAGCCTCGGATAAATACACTCTCTATTGATGACGACCATGGCAAACGTTTGAAGGACAATGAATTGAGGGCATGCACCTGGAACGTCCGCTCCCTGAATGGGATTGGTGCAGATGCCCGGCTGGTTGATGTCCTCGTCAAAGCAAAATCTGACATCACCGCCATCCAAGAAATGCGTTGGACGAAGCAAGGAAGAAAGAAGATCAAAAATTGTGACATATATTGGAGTGGCCATGCGAATAAGCGCAGTTTCGGCGTCGGATTCGTGGTGGGAGAGAGACTTTGTCGCCAAGTGCTGGCGTTCACGCCTGTGGACGAGCGTCTCGCCGCTATTCGAATAAAAGCAAAATTTTTTTAATATATCATTCATCTGCGCCCATGCGCCGACAGAGGAGAAAGACGATGAGGTGAAAGACACTTTTTATGAACAATTAGAACGCACATACGAGCGCTGCCCCCGTCATGATATAAAAGTCGTGCTTGGCGACTTTAACGCCAGGGTGGGCAAAGAAGGTGTTTTTGGCCCTACAGTCGGAAAGTTCAGCCTACACAATGAAACTTCTCCTAACGGACTGAGGCTGATTGATTTTGCCGGTGCTCGAAACATGGTCATATCAAGCACGAGGTTCATGCATAAAAAGATACATCAAGCTACATGGCTGTCTCCTGATCGAAATACTCGCAATCAGATCGATCACGTTGTGATAGACGGACGGCATGCCTCCAGTGTTTTAGATGTGCGAACGATCCGAGGACCTAACATCGATTCGGACCATTATCTCGTTGCAGCCAAAATACGCACCCGCCTCAACGCGGCTAAAAACAAGGAACAAAAAACACAAGGAAAGCTAGACGTCGAAAAGCTTCAATCACAACAGACTGCCAATGATTTCGCAACTCGACTCTCACACCTGCTCTCTGAGGGCACAACTCATCCTGAAGGAATACAGGAGCAGTGGGAGCATATCTCCAAAGCACTTCATACTGCCGCCGAGGAAAAAATTGGTTACCGGCGGCCACGGAAAAACAACTGGTATGATGAAGAATGCCGCGTTGCAACCGAAAGAAAAGACGCTGCCTACAGGGCTACGTTAAAAGCGAGCGCTACAAGAGGAGTGTGTGAACGCTATCGTGAGTTGAAAAGGGAAGCGAGACGCCTTTTCAGGAAGAAAAAAGCAGAAGCAGAAAGGCGTGAGTACTAGGAGCTTGAGCTGCTAGCCACCAGGAATAACGCCCGAAAATTCTACCAAAAAATACGGCGACAGACGGAAGGTTTTAAGACCGGGGCAAACTCCTGTAGGAATGAAAACGGCGACCTTGTAACTGATGTCCAGAGAGTGCTTAGATTATGGAGGGAACACTTCTCTGCTCTCCTAAATGGAGGCAGCAATTCACCGCGCAGAGATGAAGAACCCGATCCCACAATCGATGATGATGGAATATATGTCCCCCCGCCCGATTATGACGAAGTTAGAATAGCAATAACCAGATTGAAAAACAACAAGGCCGTGGGCGCTGATGGATTGCCTGCGGAGCTATTCAAGTTCGGCGGCGAGGAGTTGGTAAGGCGCATGCAGCAGCTTCTTAGCAAAATATGGGCGGACGAAAGCATGCCCGACGGTTGGAATCTAAGTGTTCTTTGCCCAGTCCACAAGAAGGGGGATACTGCAAAATGCACCAACTATCGTGGAATCAGCCTTCTTAATATCGCATATAAGGTCCTTTCAAGTGTATTGTGCGAAAGATTGAAGCCCACCGTGAACCGGCTGATTGGACCTTATCAGTGCGGCTTCAGACCTGGTAAATCTACCATCGACCAGATTTTCACAATGCGCCAAATCTTGGAAAAAACCCGTGAAAAGAGAATCGACACACATCACCTCTTCGTCGACTTTAAAGCCGCCTTCGACAGCACGAAAAGGAGCTGCCTATATGCCGCTATGTCTGAATTTGGTTTCCCCGCAAAACTTATACGGCTGTGCAAAATGACGTTGAGCAACACCATCAGCTCAGTCAGAATTGGGAAGGACCTCTCCGAGCCGTTCGAAACTAAACGAGGTTTCAGACAGGGTGACCCCCTATCGTGCGATTTCTTTAATTTAATGCTGGAGAAAATTATACTAGCTGCAGAACTTAACAGCACTGGAACAATATACTATAAAAGCGTGCAATTACTGGCATATGCTGATGACATTGATATCATCGGCCTAAACACCCGCGCTGTTAGTTCTGCTTACTCCAAGCTGGAAAAAGAAGCGGTAAAGATGGGTTTGATGGTGAATGAGGACAAAACGAAGTACCTGCTGTCATCGAGCAAAGAGTCAGCGCATATGCGTCTTGGCAACCACGCTACTGTTGGCAGCCATAATTTCGAAATAGTAAAAGACTTCGTTTATTTGGGAACCAGCATCAACATTAGCAACAACATCAGCACTGAAATCCAGCGAAGAATCAATCTTGCCAATAAATGCTACTTTGGACTAGGTAGGCAATTGAAAAGTAAAGTCCTCTCTCGGCGAACGAAAATCATACTCTACAAGTCACTTATCGTACCCGTCCTGCTATATGGGGCAGAAGCATGGACCATGACAACAGCAGATGAAGCGGCTTTGGGAGTGTTCGAGAGAAAAGTTCTTCGAAAGATTTATGGACCTCTACGCGTTGGCGATGGCGAGTACCGAAGAAGATTTAATGATGAGCTGTACGAGCTATACGCAGACATCAACAAAGTCCAGCGAATTAAAACGCAGCGGCTGCGCTGGCTAGGCCATGTTATGCGAATGAAAGATGATGCTCCGGCCAAGAAAGTGTTTCTATCGGAACCCGCCTATGGAAGCAGAGGTAGAGGGCGGCCCCCACTCCGTTGGAAGGACCAGGTGGAAAACGATTTAAACTCCCTTGGTGTGACCAATTGGCGCCGGTTGGCGGAGCGAAGGAGCGACTGGCGCGCCTTGTTGGACGGCCATAACCGTTTAGACGGTTAAGCGCCAATTAAGTAAGTAAGTAAGTATAGAAGGCAACGAAGAGATATTTCACGCACACACTTGTGGTCATCAGTCGGAGTAGCTGCTCACTCATACACACGCATATATGTAGCTCAATTACCAGCAGTTCTAGAAGGCGAAACGTTTAGACTTTAGTAGAAATATGAAGCAGCGGAGAGTATAAAAGCAGCGCAAGCTGAGTAGTCAGTAATCAGTTTTGATTTAAGCACGCTATTGGTTGTGAAGTATAAGTAGTCTAATAAAGCCCATTTTGCATTATTGAATATTGGAGTTATTTATTCAACAGTTTAGCGATTCGAGCGCTAGCAGAAGGTTTGGAATAAGAGCAATTTCCCTAAATTCGTTACAATATAAATAATAGTAAAACAAAGCATGATACATGTATGGTCGGTCTTGGGCTACAGAGCCCCTGCTCCTTGAGAAACTTGGCCCTGATTGAAAGAGGAAGGGAGTACCGGTGGGAGCTGTGAATATAAGGGAGACAAGGTTACAGGAGGGTGGAAAAGGTCGCCGCTCGAATTGGCATCCGAAACGTTACCTGCACACCCGAATTCCAACATTCACTAACGCTAAAACTCCTTTGCAGAAATATCTAAAACAGTAACAAGTGCGCAGAAAAGTATGCAACATTTAGTAGCATATGATTACAAGGAATACCAGCCTAACTCTAATACTTTTACATGGGACTTAGGCGGTTATTCGTTATCAGGCCAGACAAGAGGGGAGGGGGCATGGGGGATTCCCCCCGGGCCCGGGGTTTCTCAGGGGGCCGCGATTTAGAGGTACTAAGACATTTTTTTAATTCAGGAGAGTCTTTAGTTGTTCCATGTGCAAATTTTAGGCCGCATTTCAAAAGCAACGAATATTGATAATGATATTTTGCCTGGGCCTGGGGATACAATAAAAACATCAAACAAAAGTGTATGTTTACATGAATCCGAAATCGTAAAAAGTTTTCGTGGTGACACTGATGAAGGTTCATCTCCAAAAAGTCTTCCAACAATACCACCAACTCTGTATCAAAGTCTAGATTATTTAAACGACTTCGATATCGGTACCGTGAATAATGAGTTTTTGCGATCCGAAGAAGTCAACGAAATAATTCGTCGAGGTCATCAAAAGTGTCGTGTTATTTTTCCACGTGATTGTCATGACGAGGCATTCCTACCTCGTGGTTAAACAGAATCTTGCCAAATGGAGAGAAAGTGGAGCGTGACTGGTTAGTGTGGAGTGCCAGTAGCAATGCTTTTTATTGCCTACCATGTCGTCTGTTAAGCACCAATACTTTAAATCGACCCAAAATTTGTTGTGCAGATATTCGAAATTCCACGTATGGAAGAAGCTATACGATAAACTGCCACCACACGAAAATACTCAAGATAACATTAAATGTTATATTCAATGTCGATCTTTACAAAATCTAATTCAAAAGGAGGCTACAGCTGACACAATGAACAGCTAATCACTGAAACTCAAAAGTGGAAAGAAATGTTATATAGAATTTTGGACACTATTTTATTTTTGGGTGAAAGAGGCCTAGCTTTCAAAAGCGAAAGTATATATCTTGGTGAACAAAATCGCTGATCTAATTTGCCATACTTTAGGTAAACATGAAATCCCATTAAAAGATTGTCGTGCACAAGGGTACGATAACGGTACCAATATGAAAGGAGCTTAGAACGGAGCACTACGTCAAAAACTCGAATGCTGATTACTCGCCTTGTGCAACCCACAGTCTCAATTTATGTGGTTTTGATGCTGCAGAATGTTGTACGGCTGCAATTACTTTCTTCGGAGTTGTACAAAAATGTTTTACTATTTTAGGCTACAGTCCACAACGATGGGACATCCTCAAAAAATGTACCGAGCTCTCTCCATAGTCTTTCAGACAAAAGCCAAATTTAACTGTGCAAACATACGGCGATGTTACCGGCATTCTCAAGTGCATAAACAAGTTTGAATGTATCTTGCTGTCCTCAATTTGGCTCAAAATACTGACTACCATTAATGAAAGAAACGTGGTCCTCCAAACTAGGGACGCCACCATAGATGTTGAGGTCCGACATCTGACAGATGAGAGAGAGAGACACATCCGACATCTCCCCAGCGGGTTAGGGGGTCAGAATATACCCGCGGTAGGTATGCCTGTCGTAAGAGGCGACTAAAATACCAGATTCAAGGGGCTGTGTAGCGCAACCCTTTCAGGTTGCCAGCGCAATATATAGCTTCTCCAAACCCAATTGTCAACCTCACCTATCCGTGGGGGAGGGAGGGATGGCCTGAAGGTTTAATGTGGCTCGTTCCCGAGATGGTCGGGCTAGCTCCTTAATGGTGCTGTGTTGCCCGAGCGTACCGGATCTGTATCCGGCAAAGGGCCATCACATCGACAATACTCCCAAAGCCTTCGGGGAGTAACCTTATCGCTACGACAACAGCAACAACAAGGTCCGATTATTAGCTGATTTGAAGTTGATCAGGAACCAATGGGAAACAATTTAAAACGAATGCAAAACAGTTGCTATTCAATTGAACATCTCGCCAAAGTTTCCGGACATTCGAAAGAGAAAACCCAAAAAACGTTCTGAAGATAATTTAAATGAGATGATTACAGATCATTCAGAGTCTGATTTTAAAAACAATACATTCCTGGTGATCGTTGATTCGGTAATCACTGGCATTACTGAACGGTTTGCAGCTATGAGAAATTTGAGCGAGACGTTTTCCTTTCTGTGGTAATTTGAAGACATGGATGAAATAACGGTTCGGGCGAGCGCAGCAAAATTTTGTCGAAAAATACAAGTCGGACATTTCTAAAAGATTAGAATGCGAAATAATTCACTTGAAACACATTTACAAATCAAATTTTGATAAATGTCTGTCGCCATTGGAATTGCTATATGCCATCTATGTTCAAAATCTGTATACAATTTCCCCAACATTTGTGTTGCTTTACGTATCTTTTGCACTATACCTGTCACTGTAGCTAGTGCAGAACGTTCCTTCAGCGTCCATTCATAGATCGCGTTCATCTCCAGAGCGAGTTTCAGGACTTGCTTGTCACGCTTTGTGTTGAATCCGTTTTGGCAAGACAGTTAAATTTTGATATTATTATAAAAAATTTTGCAGCGAAAAAAGCAAGAAAAGCCACTCTTTGATATCCGAACCTTCTATATTCAATAATTAAAATTTATAATCATCATTTAATTTATCAAAAATGTATTAAAATGTTACCAAATAACTAGAAAAGATTATTTGAAACAATATGTGGCTTATAAAAGAGAATTTTATTTCTACGTTACAATAAAACAGTATAGTGTGACGAAATTATCATCACTAAGCGATACTAACATCACTAAGCCGATACTAAGCAGCCACTCGTATGTACGTAATCAAATCAATCATCATGTACACACATACATACATACAATGCAGAAGAGAGATACTCACAAACGCATGTCATCACCAGCCGATGTTGTACTCACATATACACCCGCATATGGCTATAAACTACAAATATACATGTAGATAGCTGGTAACCAAGAATGAAGTTCACGAAATTACTAGACCTTAGGTGAAATGGGTGAACGAGGAAACCGAGAGTATAAAAGCAGCGCAAGCTGAGGCATGACTATTCAGTTTTGATTTAAGGACGCTATTGGTTGTAAGTATAAGTGTTATTGTGAAGTACTTTAAAAGTAGTCTAATAAAGACCATTTTGCATTATTGAATATTGGAGTTATTTGTTCAACAGTTTAGCGATTCGAACGTTAGCAGAAGGTTTGGAATAAGCGGAATTTCCCTAAATTCGTTACAATAGTATATATTTTGTGTTAATTTTATTTTCAGCTCTTAGTACAAAAATCATTTAGTTGATGTGGCAAAATTTTTTTTTGATGTAATCCATTAATAATGATTCCTGAATGGGACATGATTAATTCAAATTAATCAAATGTATTAGTTGATTTTTTTATAGGGGCCCGTAAATTGTTTAGACCCGGGCCCGGATTTTCTCCATACGGCCCTGTTCGTTATGACCACATGATTATAAATGTTGCATATTTTTCGCCGCGCTTGGAATTAGGGGACTGGTGTCACCCAACATAGGGGTGGGGTGCAAGCACCTACAACAACAGTCGATATTTTGGGATAACGCCGATGTGTAAGACGAAGTATTCTAATCAAAGACACCCAAAATAATAAATATATTTGATTTGAATGGCAAATCAAATAAAAAACTAAGTATCCTTCATTGTGGATAAGAAAAGTGTGATATCTTCAGTAGAGACGTCAAAATAATAAATTGAATGGATCACCTGATTTTTAAAGTTACCATGGTGGCCTCATCCTGCATATATTTCTAACACTCGCTAAAGATATCCGACCATATGTGTCGCCATATTGAACATCCTTTTCACAGGCTGCCAAAAGGCTAAAAAGTAGCCATCTTGAACATCCTGTCAGCCAGTTGACGGATAAGATATCACTTGTTTTGTACACAATGGTATCTTTGATCGGCTAAAGAATCAAGTAACAATTAATAAGTGCTTTTTATTTGGATGCCGAATCAAATAAAAAATGTCTTTGATATGAAAAAATATTCAATTAAACAATTTTTTTTGTGGATCCGTGATTCATTCAAATCAAAATCACGCAACCCTGCGCTACTGACTGTTTGACACTCAAAATAGTACCACGCTGGCAGCAGATAAACGCTCTTAGCTACCTATGAAGCAATTGGCAAGACGCTTGTGTGCTTCACGTCTCCGATATAATCGCTGAGCATAAAAGAAATACACAGGATGGCCTGCTAAAGCACCCCGCTCAGAGCTGCCACAAGATGCCTTCTTCGCCAGAACATCATCTACACAGTGAAGCTGGAATACTCGCCATAAATGAGAGAAACGAAATGCCGAACAAACAATTTCTTTTACTGGGACGTTTATATGAAGCTGCTCAATACTAAGCTTCGGTGGGGGACAATGAAAATGGTGTGTCCAAGCACGGAAAATCAAATCAGTTATGAAACGAATTTTTTTGATTTGAAAAACCCTGATTGTTGAATGTACATAGGTGCTACTATACGCAGTGGACTAGAGCGCTACTCTGACCAACTTATCCATTTATGCAACTTCTCGCAACGTTCCCGTTTATTTTTGATCGTTCCCGTGATATGTGCATATGATGAAGCTAAACAAACCGTGACATGTACGTGAGTGGCATAAACAAGTAAAGTTGTGTAGAGGCAAACCGCATGAGATTATCAATACCAGTGCAGTATGTTAGGTGCTCTGTACCGTACACTTAATATAAACATAAAACAATTGTTTACCTTTGAGTTGTGGAAGGTGTTAAGCAACGCAATTCCACACATTGTAAATACTCAGCGCTATCGAGCAATTTCTTCGGCTTTATTGCGTTGGTCCACCAAGAAGTTGCTGGTTGAGGGGTTAATTGCACATTACAATTAAAAATATGATTTTGTTATGTAAAACAGTTCAAATGCAGGGCATACATAGGGGACGTCGAGATTTAGTCTGGACATCTATGAGTTTAAATAAATAAATAAATATCCAGCTCGAAGTTCGGCAAGAATGATGCGCGACTCTTTAGAAAACCGGCTTTGCTCTTTTGTGAGAATTGGGTAATGAACTAAGCTTACGGGAACAATGGCTTTGTCTGCTCACTACAACAATACTGCAACAACTTGCACCGTAAAAATTACATGTCGAAGGTCTTTATATTGAGCACTGTGGCCAAGATGAACTTATGTTTCTGATGAAACTGAACCTGCGTGTGTTTTCAAAGCCGTCGTGCTAGTACTAACATCAATACCTTTCGATTGTGGACATATATTGAGCTTCTATAGCTATACAAGTTTAAAATAACTTTAACAAAGCAGTGGGTTGCTCAAAATCATACAGTTTTGTTTTTTGCACTGTTTTCGTAAATGTAAACAAAAGCAAAATTTCTGTTTTCCCATCACTTTGACGTACTTTTGACACAACGAAGTGTAAAAGCGATTGACACGGTGCCACGAAATTAGTATTTTTGTAATTTAACCATAACTGGAAGACAACAGCTTTGGCTCCATTTACCATGCATCATGGTAGAAATTTTAAAAGTATATAGAAAGGCATGGATTTATACAATACTTAAACCAAAAAAATTTAAAAAACAAGTAAGGAAGACTAAGTTTGGGTGTAACCGAACATTACATACTCAGCTGAGAGCTTAGCTGCATAGGTTTCGTAGATGGATTATAAGTGGTTTTTAATTCCATATAACATACGTTTCGACCAATTGTAGACCAAGAGTGACGTTTTTTGGAACGAGTTTCCTTCATCCTTTGCCAAATAAGGGAAAATCACCATGTAGGAAAATGAGCCTAGGGTAACCCTGGAATGTGTTTGTCGACATGGGTATCAAATGAAAGGTATTAAAGAGTATTTTAAAAGGGAGTGGGCCTTAGTTCTATAGGTGGGCGCCTTTTCCAGATATCGCCATAAAGGTGGACGAGGGTGACTCTAGAATGTGTTTGTACGATATGGGTATCAAATTAAAGGTATTAAAGAGGGTTTTAAAAGGGAGTGGACCTTAGTTGTATATGTGAAGGCGTTTTCGAGATATCGACCAAAATGTGGACCAGGTTGACCCAGAACATCATCTGTCGGGTACCGCTAATTTATTTATATATGTAATACCACGAACAGTATTCCTGCCATTATTCCAAGGGCTTTTGATTTCGCCCTGCAGAACTTTTTCATTTTCTTCTACTTAATATAGATGGTGTCACACCCATTTTACAAAGTTTTTTCTAAAGTTATGTTTTGCGTCAAAAAACCAGTCCAATCACCATTTTCCATCCCTTTTTTCGTATTTGGTATAGAATTATGGCATTTGTTTCATGTTTCGAAATTTTCGATATCGAAAAAGTGGGCGTGGTCACTGTCGGATTTCGCCCATTTTTAATACCAATATAAAGTGAGTTCAGATAAGTATGTGAACTAAGTTTAGTAAAGATATATCGATTTTTGCTCAAGTTATCGTGTTAACGGCCAAGCGGAAGGACAGACGGTCGACTGTGTATAAAAACTGGGCGTGGCTTCAACCGATTTCGCCCATTTTCACAGAAAACATAGAAGCTATGTCGTTACCACATTTCACAAGGATTGGTAAATTTTTGTTCGACTTATGGCATTAAAAGTATTCTAGACAAATTAAATGAAAAAGGGCGGAGCCACGCCCATTTTGAAATTTTCTTTTATTTTTGTATTTTGTTGCACCATATCATTACTGGAGTTGAATGTCGACATAATTTACTTAGATACTGTAAAGATATTAAATTGTTTGTTAAAATTTGACTTTAAACATTTTTTTTTTAAGTGGGCGTGTTCGTCATCCGATTTTGCTAATTTTTATTTAGAACACATATAGTAATAGGAGTAACGTTCCTGCCAAATTTTATCATAATATCTTCAACGACTGCCAAATTACAGCTTGCAAAACTTTTAAATTACCTTCTTTTAAAAATGGATGGTGCCACGCCCATTGTTCAAAATTTTACTAATTTTCTATTCTGCGTCATAAGGTAAACCACCTGCCAAGTTTCATCGCTTTAACCGTCTTTGGTAATGAATTATCGCACTTTTTCGGTTTTTCGAAATTTTCGATATCGAAAAAGTAGTTATAGTCCGATTTCGTTCATTTTAAATAGCGATCTGAGATGAGTGCGCAGGAACTTACATACCAAATTTCATCAAAATTTACTCAAGTTATCGTGTTAACGGATGGACTGACATGGCTAAATGAATTTCTTTTTTCGCCCAGATCATTTTGATATATCGAAGACTATATCTATCTCGATTAGTTTTTGCCGTTACGGGGTACCGTTATGCGAACAAAATTAATATACTCTGTGAGCTCTGCTCAACTGAGTATAATAAACTTAGAAATAGGATAGTTATATCCCTAGAAAGTCAAGAAACTGTGAATGGAACATACATATAAAGCACCCCCTTCTGTATTGATATTGGTTGCGTTCCAACGAAACCTGATCCAGATACCGATACAAATTTAACTTGCAAATGCAACAGCAACGCTGTGATCCTGATATCTATCTATATTAATTTTGTATCAACAGGGTGGCTCTGTTGGTTTGATCTTTTTGTGGTAGCACTTACAGACATATGCACTAGGGCATCAGATATTTAACATATTTTTTCCACTCGGCAACCCATAAACTTTAATTATAAGTCTAAAAACAAATTATTAAGGCCATAAAATAATTACATTGCATTCATTTTAAATCATGATGGAAAAACTATACATTTTTTATTTGCAAAATACAAGAACCAAAACATAATGTGCAATTGCTTTTTGCACAAAACTCCTGACAGAAGTAAAATGTTTAATATCAGCCTTATGACGTTATTTAGTTCAAAACGCTTCTTTTGGTATCTCTCCCGACATTTTTGGACGTGTTTCAGCTGTCGATCTTTTCGGTAAGCATTAGTACTCTAGCTTTTTTTTAAGTGCAAAATCCCATACAACTTTGTATGGAAAACATATTGCATTTGTGGCATTGTTTAAAGAACTAGCAACACTAGTAAAGCGATTCGGGGGAAAAAGTTGAAGATAACAAGCACTCTATTATGTGTACACATTAGTTGAATGCTGCCCACTCACATAGTACTGATCTCGATCATTCTAATGAGATTTGATCGTGATCCAGATCTCGATGACTCAATGGAACGCTACTATTGTAAAATCCACATTTTATCACCATTCAGCGATGAAAGATAGGAAACACATGAATATTTACACTTTGTAGGGAATCAGCCACATTAACTAAGAAGCCACAAACAATTTTGTGTCGAAAAGCCTACTTCAAGGATTGACGAAATTCAAAAGAAAAAAGCAAATTGAAATTCTGTACTAATTTTTTTTTTTGTGCTTTCAACCGAAAGAATTATTAAAAACTCAAAAAATCCTCAATCAATCTTTGTATATACACGTAAACAAACAGTCACGAAAAACGTTAAGCAAGATTAAAAATTCTAAAAATTTAAACTTTCAATTAATTTTGTAAGATTTCTCTGACATTTCTAAAAACAAATTAACAGTTCGTACACCGGTTAGAGCGAAAAACCGTTCTCGTTCAGATGAATAATGTTGTAGGTCAATATATAATACGATGAAAAAGAGGGTTTGGGCCCCTAACTCCAGATTTTGGGGATTTATTGAAAATTCTAAGTATGCATTTTTTGTATACTCGACTAGAACTAACAACTGATGTATGTCTGACAAGAAGTATATTAAATTTTTTTTGTCGCACAGTGTTGTTAAAAAAAATATTTGTATTTTCGTTTGAGAATTGAGGAGTTCCAAACCAAAACGTAATAACTGACTATTAACAAGTTAACAACAAGATAACTGAGAAAAAGTTCCCAGTATTAAATGGAGTAGGTAATATTTACGTTACATACAGCCAATATGTGAAATGTGTATATAACAATTAGATTTGAATTTAAGACAGACAGTTGTTTGTAGTTATCGCTTTTTGGTGTAAAAAAATGGTATTTCTAGCATTTTGTTTGGAAATCTTTTGGAATTATCAGGTTTTGGTTTGGAAGTGATTTTATTTTGTGCATTTTGATGTGAACAGTATTTGTTATTTGTAGAACAGAAAGTTTGGTATACCATTATTTCAGCGAAATAGGGAGATCATGTGTACCATTGGCATATAAGTACTCCAATATGAAGTACACTTTTTTGGGATTTCTGGTAAGTTTTCGCCTGTAGGTGTTTCATGGAGTACTCTGAAGAAGTATTCCGAGCTGAAGTAGGTATTCCTGGCCTAGGACGTCGCAATGTTATTTGGCACACATTTTGTATACGTATGAGGATTAGTTGTACAGCAAAGGTTTTGGAAGAATTTGAATAACGGAGTCATGCGACAACATCATCAATAACATTACAAGATCTGCCTTCTCGGAATTGCAAAAATTAAATTTTTACAACGACATCAATAAAAAGTACAACAACATCCTGCCTGGAATGACAACAAATAATTGGAACAATATTGATTTCATACTAAGGAGTGCTTTAGGAGGATTTTAACAGTAAACGAGTACTCTAGAACAATGATGCTCGTCCAATGGTTATTTTGGTTCCGGATGACTTCCAACAACAACCAAATCGGTTTCGGTGAAATAACACGAAAAACTTATGCATGCCTTGAAACTCAAAGGAATTTATAATTTTTTTCACACAGGCAAGATAGTTGATCGACATTTATTCACTTTGACTACGGAGTCAGTAAACCAATTTCATTTTGGAAGAAAAACACGAAAAATGATGCTTTGAAATTCAAGCGAATTTCATGTCACACAAATAAACGGAAATCTACCAACATTCATTCACTGCTTGTCAGCCTGTATCTTAGCTGTATATGTAGCTTAGTTGTACCTACCAAAGTTTAGTATGAAATCAATATTGTTCCAATTAATTGTTGTCATTCCAGGCAGGATGTTGTTGTACTTTTTATTGACGTCGTTGTAAAAATTTAATTTTTGCAATTCCGAGAAGGCAGATGTTGTAATTTTATTGGTGATGTTGTCGCATGACTCCGTTATCCAAATTCTTCCAACACCTTTGCTCTACAACTAATCCTCATACGTATACAAAATGTGTGCCAAATAACATTGCGACGCCCTAGGCCAGGAATACCTACTTCAGCTCGGAATACTTTTTCAGAGTACTCCATGAAACACCTACAGGTGAAAACTTACCAGAAATCCCAAAAAAGTGTACTTCATATTGGAGTTCTTATATGCCAATGGTACACATGATCTCCCTATTTTGCTGAAATAATGGTATACCTAACCTTCTGTTCTACAAATAACTAATACTGTTCACATGAGTATCCAGTACTCCACGACTTATTCTCATTCACATAAATAACAATATTTTCAGATCAAAGATTTCAAAATTGTATGAAATTGTTGCATTTTCCTATGAAACGTATTTTTTGGAATGCTCCAGAATGGCTAAATATTAAGGGAATTCGGAATTTAGTGTATTTGATGTTGGAAACGTAATGCAAATAGCAAATGAAAGCTATGGACCGTAAACACCTTTTTCCATGTTTGATTATTTTCCCATTTTTTGTTTTGTTATGACAGTTGTTGATTTGCTATTCAATATTGAATAAATAAACTATGATTTTTGATGTAGCGCATTTCCCATGACGTAGCAAATGCATGCAATGCAATGATGCTAGACCACTTGCAGAAAATCCTGAACTCCTGTATTATGTTTTTTACTTCTGGAAAAGATTATTACAAAAATATTAGAAAGTGAAGTTGGATCCCATCCATATCTAAAAAAAATATAAGGTACCCTTATTCCGTTTTGGTTTGGAACTCCTCAATTATTATGAAGCGTTTCTGATAAGTTTTTGAATTCGGGTAACATTTTCGATTTGAAATAACAATTGAATTTTGTCTCTGAAAACTTTTGGAAGTGATAAGTATGGAAATTCTTGAAGCAGCTAAAACAACAGTCAAATTATTTCCCACTTAGGTAATTGTAAAAAGTACATTGCACTTGGTTAGGAGCGATGTAGATCTTATTTTTCAAGCCTTATCCCATCGAATATAATTGGAAATATCTATGCCAAAAATTGTTTTATATCAATGTATTTAACTCATAAAGGGCCGTTGTAACAGGAAATTAGAAAAAAATAAAATAGAAGGTAAAATATGCGTGACTTCGTTCCTTCTATAACCAAAAATTTTTAGAAGCCATAACTCTAGTAGGAAACATTGACGTATCATGACAAAATTGGGACGAAAACGAAGAATGCAAATAATAATGATTTAAATATAAACAGAAAATTGTGATCTAAATTACTGAACTGTAAGATGCATGCAAATAATTAAATTAAACAAAAAAGTCAATAAAACCAAAACATGGAATAACATTTTCAAGGTATAAATATTTTATTATATTTTTATTATGACATTTTGTGTAAGGGTTTTTTTTAATAAAATAAAGTACTTAATTAATATAATTATTTTATGTTTATGTTTAAATGTATGTATAAATATGTTAATTTTTTTTGGATATTTCTCGATTCCACGATATTAGCCCCGATTATCGAACGATAAATAATAAATATTTAATTTAAACATTGCCTACAATTACATTTTCAATAATTTTGATTATTTAAGTAAATAATTAATTATTAAATATATCATTGCAACTAGAAATTAAAGTGTTAATATAAAAATTGTGTGGTAACATTATTTAATTTATAATTATTAGCCTTCGATTTCGGCGCACTTTAAACAAAATTTTACTTAGGAATAGTTCCTACTCTCCCACACACACTATAATACCGGACACTCCACAGAATATTAAGCCATATCCAACTCAATTAAAATTTAAAATAAAGTAAACCAGTAGATAAGTACTTCTGTATATACACACGAGCTGTTTTTAGGACTGGCACAAGCATAATTCGATAAAAAAAAGTTAACGGCAAGTGTATGGTAGAAGTATCTTCATCTCACAAGGGTGCACGAAGTGCAATTTTTGCAAATCAATCGAAAGTAACTTATTAATGAAATCTTACAGGAGAAAGAAATTATTTGAGTGCTTGGTTAGCATTAGGTCAAAATGATGGACATCAGAAACTTTCCGCTGGTAATTTGGTGACAAAGCCGTTTCCATTACGTCACAAAACTGACCCGATGTCGATTAAGCAATGTGCGGTCAAAACCTAATCTCAAAGCTTGTGTTCATTTTTTTGAGATCCGGTTCTATTTAAGGTTGCTCACAGTCTCTTCTGTGGATTTTACCGATCGGTAAAGCCTTGACAGTTTATCACAGTAAATTTTTCGTTTTGCTGGAAATCACAAATACCATTTTAGAACAAATTTGCCAATTTTCGGCTTCAGACCTTGGCAATATTGACATAATCATAATGCCTTAGTCTGCCCTACTATATTTTTACTTAACCATATCCATTGCCATCGGTTATTGGTGCCTTAACCTTAAAAATTTCATTATTTAATAGAAAAAATAAAACAAAATAATAAGAAAATTAATAAAAATTGCACAAATAATAAGTCGTTTAGTCAAAATATACCTAAAACAAAAAAAAGGTACTCAAAAAGTTAATAAACTCACGAACTCAAATATTTATAGGCCATGGATATGGCGAAAAACCAATTGGTTGGCTATAGTATGGTTATGGCTAGGGCGTTATGGTATGGCACCATTGACCATTTTTATTGATTTCTATAAGGTTGGTTGGATCAGCTGCTTTATATGGATACAGATATGACTTTTATGTTTATTTCATTCGTAAATGTGGAAAATACACGCATTGAATTCTGGAGAAATTAGTGTACAGTTCAGCGGTTCGAACCGTTTTTGCACCTTTGGATTGGATCAAAGGGGCTCTTTTAAGCGTGTTCTCGGCTCGGAAATAAAAAAAAAATGTGCTTATAGGTACTATATGTTGCACTTTTATTCGGTAACAAGCTAAAAGCTATATGCATAAAAACATCAGGGTTGATGTCCTAAAAACTCTTTTCTGAAAAGATTGTTACTTAAATGCATGGTAAAACCTCAATAGAGTTACTCCAACCGCTAAAAAGTGAGAACTTTTATAGCGCATGAAAAAAACTTAAATGGCTACCCCGTGTGTTAGCTGATTCTCATAAGCGTGCTGTCAATAAAAAATAAAAATTCAAAAATTCATCAGCAATTATTGCCTCCGTTACGAAAATAAATTGCCAGCTGGTTTAGCAGGGTTACACTGTCATACCGTCATTTTATGCAGAGTAAAAAGTGTAACGCCAGCAGGCAGCAATTTTCACAAAAGAACGAAATATCCCTTAACTGTTTTTCGAATAAAATATATTTAGAACCCTTGTACAAAAAGCGTAACACTTTTTCCAAAAAAGAAAACCATATAATTTTTTACTAGTAGTCTTCACTACCACTGTATGTTTTCACTATCACCATGTGTTAAATCTTATTACCGCTAAAACGAGAAAAATGAACCTAATTTATATGGGTATATACTATAAATATTTAAGTAATATGCTAGAATATTTCCCAATAATAGTCCGAATATTATTTAATGGTCTTCATAGCCCAAATTTTTAGTAATAGTGCATTTTAGGGTCCCCCCATAAATTCACAAAACAAAAATTCATAAACATATTTTTTCAAAAAAACATTAGTAACCATTTTTTCAGAAATACTAAATTCAGATGTCAAAACTCAGGAATCAAAATTCAGAAATGAAATTTATGAAATCAAAATTCAATATATAATCAGACGGTAAAAAAATTTAAAAATTAAAATATTAAATGTTTTTTGATGTCTTATTACTTTCTGATTGTCGACTTCTGAAATTTTTTTCAGCCGTTTGATATTCCCGAAACATTGGTTCATGGTTGTTTTTTTTAGCTTTACCAAAAACGTTTGGAAACATATCCAATAATTAGAGCTGCAAACAAATTATAAAAATTGTGCAATTTTCGCGATGAAATTGAAATATTTATTAGTTCTTGCATTTGTTCCGAGGAAATGGTAATTGTAGCATTCGGATTGATATTCGAAATGGAATTTTATGTGGATAACGAAGAAAAGCAATATAAGTAATTCCGAAATACAAAACTTATTGAGTTATTTCGAGTTAACATGTATTGGATTGCCACTTCCTGGAACACGGCAACGCCAAAGGAAGGCGTTATATTCAATCGAATTATGGAATATGCATAATATTACCAAATTGCGTGAAGCCCGAACAAATAATTCCATCGAAGGTTGGCACAGCGCCATTCGAAGTTCGTTTGGGACACAACCTAACATTTTCAATTTCATAAATAATATAAAAAACGAACAGGCAATAATGGAACCAAAACTGTAACAGTTTTAAGCTGGAGGCGAGCCATTTCGAAAACTCAAGAAAAAATATAAATGTTTCGACCAGCGTTTGTTAATATTGTAAATTCAGAAGTCGAAATTTATTAGTTACATGCTCGCCATTGCATAAAATTAAAAAATCTTGATTGTATTACTTTTTCTTTTAATATAACACCTTCCAAATAAATTAACTTTCTGAGTGTTGAGAAAAATGTTTTTTCTGCCGTCTAATGACTTTCTGAATTTTGACTTCTTAATTTTTCCTTCGGAATTTTGTCTTTCTGAAAATTTTTTTTCTGACAAAATGTTTTTCTGGATTTATAGGGGGCATCGCATTTAAGTTATAGTGCTGAAATGCCCAACCCTGAAAATCATGTATACACATTAGGGGGTCCTTAGCCGTTTTTTATCGGGACCAAAATTTATATGTCATATATTTAAAATAGGTATTACCGTCTTAAGGGGTGAGATTGGAAAAATTGTTCATTTGGTCTATAAGGACCACCCTTGTATACAGCAGCGAACAGAAAAATAGCAGTGGCAATTTTTATAAAATTTCATAAATGAAGTTCATCTTTTTTTAATTTTTGATATTTTAAGAAAAAACTTCTATGTATTTAGTAACTGAAGCTATGCTAACAAGTCTCAAAAACGTTTTGGAAAAATTCGAGAAAAATTTTAAGGAAATTTCGAGCTTTACATTTGGGGCTTTCTGAATTTTTTTTTAGGTATGCAGTTTTCTATTTTTAGCCCAATCAATTTAAGATTATCAGCGTACAAGTACATTGGTCTCTCAAAATTTGCATTGATTTTTGAAGATTATTTTTTCCGAACATTGTTTTAGATTTTCCTACACACAAAGCGTGGCACATTTTTTATATGAAAGAAAATCTGAAACATCCTTCGGAAAAAAATTCTCAAAATCTTGTGTTCGGGCCTTCAAGCTAACGATATATATTTCACATGTAGATTTGCAGTTACTCAACATTAGCGTAACATGTTATTAATCAAATATTTATGCATACTTAAATATCCTGTGGAGCGTAGTTATGTTATGTTGTGTTAGCACTGAGCATTTCTCCCTAAAAATAAAAAATAAAATGTTTCTATTTAATATAAGGCCTAACTAAGACCGTTATCACTAGTTTAGAGCGCAGTTGATCAATAGTTAATAAAACTTTTAGAGAGCTAAGTTTTCTGTAAATTAGTTGTTTGCTTAATCCAAACTGATGTGATGAAGATAAGTACATCGTTTCTATTGGAAATGGCTAAGTTATCGAATGGATACATTGTTATCGGGGAAAGGCACGCAACGGCAACAACAACAGGGAGTTGGTCCTTTGTGGACCCAAAACTTTACAACCAGACCTTGAGAAACCCACCATTTACGTAGAAATTAGCAATTGAAACGTGAGCTCAAAGAATGTTGTTTTAGAAAATGTTAATCGTATGTAGCCAGAGCATGATGGCTACAAACTTTTGAAATATTACTTTCGTTGGAGTTAAAAAAAATGCCTCTTTATCAAAAAAAAAATTATTATGTAATCCGTCCGGTAATTTTTGTTTAATGTTATTTTTCTTCAGATGTTTAAGAATTAATGAGCTTTTGAAGATATTTTCATTCTAAACTAGCGAATACGTTCTTTGTTTTAATGCACACATGCAAGATTATACCCCCATATGTAAAAAAAATATTAATTTAAAAAAATTAACAGTCTTATTGATTTGTTCAATTTGTTATTGTTCTGCTAGAAAATCATTCACCAGTACACCACAACAAAGTTCACCAGACTCCACCAGCCAGTTCGTTTGTAAATCGCCCGCTTATTCTGAAAATTTGGTTAAAAAGCGTGGTTAAAAATTCTCACACTGGCTGAATAACCGTAAATTGCAAATAAGTGTCCCAAAAACTTATCCACACACATGAACTGGATGGGGAAAGTCAGTGAAAAAATTGTCCAGATACAGTGAAGAACATTGTCCAAGACATCAAAAAATAAGTAGCTTTTAATTTTAATATTAAGAGGGGCTTCATCGCGAACGTCAAAGAAAAAGTCGAGGAATTTTTGTTCCCTGTTACGGCGTTTCTACAGCCACTGCAGCTGCGTAACGAAACTTTTTAGTTATTGTGGTATCATCGATAGTACCTTAACTTATTATGTGGTATCTTAAGGCGAGAAAGTTAGAAAGTCCCTAGATATCTTCGTAAAATCAATTATCTATCTATCCATATATATAAAATTCAAATTATGTATGTATGTAGGTATAGGTCGAGTTGCGTCCTAAACGGATGGACGTTGTGATCGGTCCAAATTTACACAACCCACTAGAAACCTTCCAAAGATGGTCATAGGCTAAACATAACTTCAATATAAAAAAGGGGGTGGCTCCTACCATACAAATGGAATGTTTGATACAGAATAACTCTGGAAGTATTCATGCAAGAAAATTGAAATCCAGTAAAGAGTTAAATTGGATCAATCCCTAACACCACTAAGAAAATAAGGGGTGAGTAAGAAGGGGCGTGGCACCTCCCACACAAATGGAATAATGAAAATTGGTAAGGAGCTATATGGCGTTAAGTCCTAACAGCACCAGTAACCGGTGGGGTGCGATAAAGCCATGCGAGATAACGCCATATGGCTCTATCTCCCATCCAATTGCGAGGTAAAGCCATATGGCATTATCACGCTTCGTATTGAGAGATAATGCCATATTTTTTTTTTGTCAATTGTGAGTTAAAGCCATATGGCCTTATCTCTCATATGAGAAGTTGAAACAAGCGAGGCCCAAGGCCGCCTATGCAGAAAGGTGTTCTACGCAGAATTACTGTACATGGCGCAGCCGGTGTTGGATTGGCTAACATAACAATAAACATAAGAGTTATAAGGTAATATCAACTCTTCACGAATGCACCGAAAATATTCCGTAAAAGGGAAAATCATATGAGAGATAAAGCCATACGAGATAACGCCATATGCCCTTATCGCTCTTTGAAATTGGAAATAAAGCCATACAGAAATTTTGGCGCGAATATGGCTTTATCTCTCTTTGAATTGAGTGATAAGGCCATATGGCGTTATCTCGCATGGCTTTATCGCACCCCACCCCAGTAACCTATGGAATTGAAAAAAACAAGACACATGGAACTTTCAGAGCTATGGCTGCCTTAAAAACTTACGTATTTCAACACGTAAAGTTTGATTACAGAGTTGGGTTTGGCTGTTATTCCTTTAGTATTCTTTTATGTTATCTGTAGGGTTGGTATTTTTGAATACGCCTGGAGGAACCGGAAAAAATACATTTCTGTTTAATTTGATATTAATTGATGTAAGAGCAAAAATAGAAATCACTATGGCAGTTGCTTTCTCATATACCGCGGATACCCTTTGTGTGGTGGACGTACAACTCCGCATTTAACCGACCACTGTCTGCAAACATCTGATAATGTGCAACATAAGCAAACGGTCAGGCCAAAGTGAGGGTGTGCGATGTGTGCACTATGACTCATAAACAGTCGCTGCAAGTTTTAGACCAAACCCCTAAGAATTTAAGGTGTAATGACCATCCCAAAGGTGGTGCTTTCCTGTTACTTGCTGGAGCAGCCGCATTTGAAGTAAATGCGTTCTTTTTCGCTATAGACGGCTTTACGTACAAAAATTTACTCTCTTTAGAAATCTGAGGGCAATTTGGCGGAAACACTTTAGCAGCAGCTTTACTAAACAACTTCTTGAAATTAATTATGGCAAAATTCCTATTTCTTTACTAACACATTTGATTTCTTTTCCTGCAAGTTTTTGAGAAATTATGACATCATCTGAAGCTTTGATAGCTAATGTTTCTTCCAAATATTGAATCTATCTTTACAAACTATAAATGGCTTTGAGAAAAGGCATTTTAGGCACCATAAAATGGGGATGTTAATATCACTTGAACCAAGACAACATATCACTCTATTAACACAGTTGTGGAAGAGTCCCAAGCTGTGCATATCCGATTGAGTTTATTTGCTCTTTTGAGCCATCAGAAATATGCTTCGTTATTTCGATTCTCCACGCTTATGTAGTGGGACAAGGCTTTTCATCACAAAACTTTTACGAATGTCATTGAAGCAATTCATTTTATCGAAAAATTTCGAAAACAAAAAAGTTTAAAACCAAGAATTTTCCATTGATACCGATAGATTTGTCTTTTCAATTAAATGCCTCAAATTTCCTATCCCTATCAATGAAGCTCAAGGACGATCATTAGCTGCGAATCAAGGGATTGATGAGCGCAATACAAACCTTTATAGCTTTAGGGTTTCTGCAACTCAATTGCCAACCTCACCTACACGAGGGGAATCCTGTTACAAATATGAATATATCAAACAACAACATTCATTAGCTGTATCAGAAGTCAATCTTACCAACTCATGTTTTACCCATGGTCAGTTACGCGTAGCCTGCATATTTGTATAGTAACGTGGGGTAAAACCCACTGGCATAAGCTAGTATTTTATATAATAGTTTCATTCTTGGATAAAACATTAACATAATTGTCTAAAAAGAACAAATCACGGAAAATATAGAGAGTCGACGGAGACCATTTATAATGAATTATCCCTATGGAAATTATGGACGAAATATATTGAATAGATCACTTTATCTACTCGTTATCGAAGTGGTCGACCATTCAAGGCCACTGAACGCGTTAATAGGAATATTGTCACAATAGGTCTTCCGAATACATTTAAAACTGTTCCAGAAACTTCCGCGAAATCAAAGGATAGTATAAACATGAAAACTATAATATTGTAACGAATATTAGCAGCACTAGGGGATACTATCATCTCTAAGCCGATGCTAAGCAGTGACTTGTATGCACATCAATAATTCAATCATTATGTCTACACATATGTACGTACACGCAGCGGAGAAACAACACACAAACACATGCAGATATCTTATCTGAGATGCTCCCAAAAGCATAGATGTTAAGTAATGATTAGATAATGCTAATGATTGCTAATTAACCTTCATTTACGAAATTCTCGAATTCATTAAATAATTAGAATTAGTTCTACTAATTCCCATTAGATAATTGAAATTTTTATTCCAATGGTAAATCTAATTGCAATTAGTTGCCATTAACAAAAAAATTGGTGTACCTTTACAATTAGAAATCTAAATGACCTGCTAATGCAATTAGATATTCAATTAGCTCGAATTAGAATCAATTATTTTGATAAAAATAAATTTTTTTCAAAGAATTATTGAAGTGAACGAATAATGATGTAAATAAATATAAATAATTGATTCTAATTCGAGCTAATTGAATATCTAATTGCATTAGCAGAAATCAATTAGATTTCTAATTGAAAAAGTAAGCCAATTTTATTGCTAATGGCACCTAATTGCAATTAGATTTACCATTAGAATAAAAATTTCAATTATCTAATGGGAATTAGTTGAACTATTTCTAATTGTTTAATGAATTAGATAATATAAACCAATTACATCAATTGCTAATTCTAATTGGAATTTAACATGTATGCCCAAAAGTATGCAATTATAATTGTGGAAGTGCCGCTCACAAATACACGCGCATATGAGAAGCCATACACGTGCATCTGTAGTTATAAGTTTATAGCAGTAACTAAGTAAATTCTGGAAGCGCCTAGAAGATGCACAGAGTATAAAAGGCAGTAACAGTAGAGGCGCGACAATCAGTTTGATTTAAGCAAGCTATTAGTTGCGAAGATAAGTGTTATTGTGAAGTACTTTAATAAAGGTCATTTTGAATTATGGAATAGTGGAGTTATTTATTCAACAGTTTAGTAATTCGAACGTTAGTAGAAGGTTGCAAACAAGAGGAATCGCAGTAAATTCGTTACAATTGGTGTCAGAAGAGGAATTGTTGAATAAATTCCGAAGACTTCGAATACAACTTGGACATGGCAAAGTTAAGTGAATTAAGGATACAGCAACTTAAAAAGGAGTTGGAAGCCCGTGGATTGAATACAACCGGCAATAAGATCAAACTTCAAGCACGGCTACGAGACGCTATGGAGTCGCAAGGAATTAATGTGGACGATGATGTCTTTCATCCTGACGAGACAACAACAAAAATTGAAGAGAAGAACGGAAGTCCGAGTCCAGTCACAAGCGGCGAGAATAATGCGATATTGGCTTTGTTATTACAGATATCGGCAAAAATGGGAACCCAGGAAACACGCATAACAGAAATGTCATCACAAATATCCACAAATATGGCATCCCAACTGGAATCCAAAGAGACACGAATAACATCAAAGATGGAAACACAACTGAAAGAACAAGAGGCACACATAACTGTACAACTCGAAGCGCAAGAGGCGCGTATATCATCAAAACTCGAAGCGCGTATGGATGAGAAAATAACGCAGTTTGAGCAAAAAATCGAAGCCGAGGTGGATGATTTGAGAGGTCGTATACAGGAGTTGCAATTAAATCGTCCAGCTGTTTCATCAAGCAATCCAAAGGTAAAAACACCATCCTTTGACGGTTCTGTTCCTTTCCAGGTCTTTAAGCTACAGTTTGAGAAGACCGCAGCAGTGAACAACTGGAATGCTGAAGATAAAGTGGCAGCCTTATCCGTAGCATCGACGGGGCCAGAAGCCCAAATCCTACAAACGATTCCTGAAGGAGAGCGGAACAACTATGAAGCATTGATGGCCGCTGTCGAGAGACTTTATGGAAGCGAGCATAGAAAACAGATATACCAAATTGAGTTGCAAAACCGTCACCAAAGAGCGAATGAGACTTTGCAGGAGTTTGTTTCAAAATTGAAAGATTGACTCATCTTGCAAATGCGGACGCACCCGTGGAATATATCGAAAGGGTAAAAATCCAGATCCTTATTAATGGAATACGGGATATCGAAACGAAGCGAGCAACATACGCAAACCCAAAACCTACATTCGCAGAAACGGTATCACATGCTCTGATTCAGGAAACAGCGCCGCTTCTGTGTAAGCCAGTTTTCAAAGCACGCCGTGTGGAAGTAGAAAGGCCAGAGTGGGTAGACGCAATTTTAGAAGCTTTAAAAGGAACGCAACAGAGGAATAATGGTGCAATCAAATGTTTCAAGTGCGGTAACCCAGGTCACATTGCTCGTCATTGCAGCACCGGCCCTGGTAGTTCCAACTTGGGTGGCCGTAAACGCAAAGCTGGAGGAGATGAGCAAAAGCGTGCCAGATGTAAAGATCGTGAGCTAGCTCCAGCTGTTGAATGTCCTGTGATATCTATCTCGCAAATTGGAAGAAAATCGAGCAGTCTTGCCGTCAAAAGAAAGCTGGATGGCAAGGAGCGTGTACTGACTGTAGATACGGACGCATCTCACTCCTTAATCCGATCTGATTTGGTCAATAGGAGAGTAAAGCCATTACCTGGAGCAAGGTTGCGTACGGTCACAGGCGAGTTTAACCAAGTCCAGGGAGAAGTAATATGTGAAGTCTTAATTGGGAAGGTCATGGTTCTACACAAATTCATTGTGGCGGAGATTGTTGATGAAGTCATATTGGGAGTGGACTTCTTGGT
Organism: Eurosta solidaginis; assembly: GCF_040869045.1. Lineage (NCBI taxonomy): Eukaryota > Metazoa > Arthropoda > Insecta > Diptera > Tephritidae > Eurosta > Eurosta solidaginis. Next base: position 134,191,868 of record NC_090323.1, on the reverse strand, counting down.
TGACCGTGACATCAAGATCGATATGCAGAGAAGGGTGATGCGTTATGAGAACCAGGATGTGCCACTTAAATTCAGTTTGGAAAAAGGGTTCAGCAGTAAGCGAGTGCTGGTGGAGAAGACTCGACAAACACCACGGAAGTCAACGGTAAAGGTTGATGGATCGAATGGGCCAAATAAAGCGAAATCAAAAGTACCTGCGAGAGAAACACTGGCATTGACAAAACCAAAGGGACGCACGAAAACGAAGGAAAGAATTTCCCAGAAGGAATGCGAGGGTAGTTTCAAACCAGGGCGCACCACTGCTGTGAAACGTGGGAACGATGCTGATTATGCGAAGCCAATCCGTCAAGCGCAAGCTCTGCGAAGTAGTTCATTGGCCAAACAACAGAGTGCGGGGGAACGTTCCAGGATAATGAGTAGTAAGATGAAACGCAGGTACGATGAGTACAATAATTCGGAAGGTTTCGTGGAGGGAGATTTGGTACTGCTATACAACCCTCACCTGCGGAAAGGTGTTCCATCCAAATTTCGGTGCAGTTGGGAAGGCCCGCACAAAGTTGTGAAGAAGATCAGTGACACCATCTACCGCATACAAACCATTGGGAAACGACGAAGTAGAAGAGTGGTATATTTGGAGATGCTAGCGGCGTTTAGATCGAGAGATTTGTCTGATCTGGACGACCAGACTTAGGTGGAGGGCAGTGTAACGAATATTAGCAGCTCTAAGGGATACTATCATCTCCAAGCCGATTCTAAGCAGTATGCACATCAATAATTCAATCATTATGTCTACACATATGTACGTACACGCAGCGGAGAAGCAACGCACAAACACATGCAGATATCTTGTGTGAGATGCTCCCAAAAGTATGTAATTATAATTGCAGAAGTGCCGCTCACAAATACACGCGCATATGAGAAGCTATACACGTGCATCTGTAGTTATAATTTTATAGCAGTAACTAAGTAAATTCTGGAAGCGCCTAGAAGATGCAACGAGGAAATCACAGAGTATAAAAGGCAGCAACAGTAGAGGCGCGACAATCAGTTTGATTTAAGCAAGCTATTAGTTGCGAAGACAAATGTTATTGTGAAGTATAAAGGTCATTTTGCATTATTGAATAGTGGAGTTATTTATTCAAACAGTTTAGTGATTCGAACGTTAGTAGAAGGTTGCAAATAAGAGGAATTGCAGTAAATTCGTTACAATATTGTTGGTTCGCCGTCACTTGAGGTAAAATAATTAGATAGTCCCTGGCTAGAATAAAACCAGCTTCTTACTACAAAAATCCTTCCGCCTCACAAAGCTGGTTCTGCGAAAAAAGAAACTGGCCTCGGAGCGACTGGGGACGAGTCATATTATCTGATTGGCGCAAAATAAATATATTCAATTAAGTTTTGTAATGCATGGTTAGCCCTAAAATACAAAAATATGGATTCATAGCTGCGTTCAGATTACCGTGCTCGATTAGCCCCACAATTCTTGGTGAGATACCGTCTTGAATGCTGTGAATGTAGGCGGCGGAGTTAGCTTAACTCCCCATTAACAAAATCTAAGCAACTCTCACGGTTTTTAATGCATACCACACCATTATATACGGACAATCCTTCACTGTTGCCTTAACGCAGTTTTGAATCAATCTTCTGGATATTTGGGACTTACTATACATCGCGAACTTTAACTGAATAAAATTTATTATGCACTCATAAGAGAATAGGAATCATAGCCAATCTTTCCCTGTCCAATTTATGATTTCGTAATACCAGTTAGCGCGCGGGTTCGCTTTCTTGTGGTGGCAAGCGTGTTTTTTTTTTATAGCCATGGGCCAACAAATTATTTTTCCTCAAGAGACGATGTACCGTTGCGATTTTAATTTTCATTTTTATACTTTCCTTAAACTCAATGGCAATTTCTGCAGCAGTTTTAAATGTGTTCAGAAGAAATATCTTGATGATATCCTTATCATCGCGTTCAGTGGCCTTTCGTGGTCATCCGCTTTCAAAATGACGCGATAAAATCTCCGATTCTATATATTTCGTCCAGAATCTGCTAAAGGATGATTTATTTGCAATGTTCTTCGCCTACGCTGTTCATATTTCGGGTTATTTGCGGTTTGTAGACATTTATGTAAATTTCTTTCTTAAGGATAACACTATTACTTTGATTAAATATCGATTCTTTTACGAAAACTGCTAGGCGCTTACTAACTTTTTTGTCTCAACATATCACCAAATGAACTGAGGTATTATCAATATTGACCACAAGATCTAAAAACGTTCTTAGCGGAGCTGTATTGGCCGTAGAAGTACTGACAGAGGGAAACAATTTTCGTCGACTTTTTTTGACCGTAAGTGTATTTTAAATTAAATTGTTTTTTGTTTACAGAAGGGTGCTGTTATGAAACGCAATATATCGTACGTTTAACTGTGACCAGATGTAATTTAAAACTAAATATATTTTTTTTAATATAATCTTAAAGTAGTATGATGTGACGGATCGTTCCAGCCACTCATTACTTTCCACATAACGGGATCTCCCTATGCTGATAAATTTTCACTAAAAAGCTTAACATTGTGGAAACACACCCGCAGGGCTTGCCGAAACCACAACCGAGGGACGACGAGGTTGGAATTTTTTTTTTATGTTTGTTGTCGCTTCACTTGAACCTGAAACTATGGGCATGGTAGGCCAGCACATAGTTTGGGGTAGTGCATTAATCCACCAGCCTTCACTCACAGTTTAGTGGTATTAAATATCAGCCTCACCCAGCTTTAGTGGTAGTGAGACTGTTTTTAGCTGGTAGTGAAAATATTTTCAGCTTCAGATTAGTGCAAAAAAACTCATTTCAGTGGAGCACAGACAACTTCCAATCAATTTCTTTTTCATATCGAAAATAAAACGAAATTACCCAGTGGGAAACATTAATCGTTACATTTTCCATGAAAGGAATGTTGCTCGGAAACTACTGCAATTGCAGATTAAACCAAAGGCAAGTTTCTAACTTCATGAAGTAATGTTTGGCACTCACGTTTCTTATAAAAACCTAAACATAGCACGGCTTTGGAGAGCCGGTTATAAGAGTCGTACATTTTGTGCGTGCACCCGATCGAACTTGCTAATGATACGCTCTACTTTGATGCTCATACGTATGATATATGTATGTAGTTTCTAATTTGACAAATAAACTGGGAGCAAAATAAATCCTTGCAGAAAAAAGTTGTTAAAAAATGCAAATATCGATGGTCGCATTGTCGTGCTTTACCTACTGGTTTGCTATGCATTTGAACTAAATACGTGTTTAGCCATTACCCATACAAGTCCACAGTAAATTTGATTTTGGGAAAATGCGATATACTAATATTTATGTTGATTTCTTTCTGCCACACCAAAACTATAAGAAATTATTTTCAAATTTCGTTCATTTCCTGACGGGAACAATTAAAATGAATTTGGACTTGCTACAGTTAAGAATAGAACGTCTACGATGGACTGTTGAGTATACAAATGTCTAGTCATAGTGCGCCTCGTATGTATTCTAGTGTTAAATGTGCAAATTAATCTAAATTAAAAGTACTTGTATATGTACATATGTACTAGGTTGTACAATTACTCGACTTGTTCTCCAAACCCGATTTTTGAGTTATTCAAAAAATATCATTTCCAAAAAAAAGTTCTTTCAATTTTTAAATCACGAAATTTTTTATTATTGTCAGCAAGGTACATATGTCACCGAAACTACAACAGTTATTTCAATCGAAGGAACATTAGCACCGAAACCTTTTAAATATGTTAATAAATTTGTAAATTTATATCAAATAAAAATTGTCTCCTATTAACGTCGAAAGCTTGAGATTTTTCCAAAGTCAGTATTTGTGTTCAAAACAATGGTGAACATTTTTAAATTCTCCAAAGGTCTTGTGTGAAATATTTTTTTCATATGTTCATCCATTTCTGAGTAACAGCAGATAAAGCGCGAAGTGACACATCGCGAAAAAACAAAAAGTTTTTGTTGTAGAAAAATTCGGTATATTACAGTACCAATACCATGGCGTACGAGCCCGATTGCCGCGAGAACGATTTATTTGACCCCTCAAACTTCGGGTCTGTGGATTTTAGTCGGTTTTTACAGCAAGCATGCCTTGCCGCGGAAATATTCTAAGCCCTCTAACCCACTTGAGCTTGATGACTTGATGAACAAACACTTTTTATAAAGACCCTCACTAACCACTCCAAATTCAATTTTTTATAGAATTTTCTCAATTTTTAACTTCCACGCCATGGTATAGAGGTAGTATTCTAGGTCCAAGTCCTGGAAAAATAAGTTTTCCAAAAAAGGTAGTGGTTGGACAAATTATCTACAAACTATCACAAATTTTGCTTGGACCTCAAGTTGGCTAACAATTTCAATTTTATGGTTAACACTTAGGTATTACAATCATCGTTTCAACGGAATTTGATAAAATAGTATTTCAAAAATATGGAAAAACCCCCGAGTTGACAAAGCCGAGTTAGTTATCCTGGTTTATACATATGTATGTATGTGAACATAAGCATGAAAATTATTGTTATGTGCATGCAATACTTATGTATCTAATTACAATAATTTATCGATGCGACATGTGTGAATGACAATATTTTATTTTCGTGACCTAAATTAGGCTCTTTATAGAAAATAAACGATAATGGCGAAAAATGAAAATTTAAGCGTTTAGTTAACTCCAACTTAAGATGCACATACAGATGTAAGGATAAAATTAGTTATTGCACAGCTTTTATAGCTCATGACACTTGCCATAAAAATGTTTCTATGAAAAAGTACGCGTGAAAAAATCAATATTAGCAACTTTTAATTTTTGAACTTGTGTGTGTGTGTGTGTGTGTGTGTATTACGTTCCCCTGAACTAATTTAAAAAAATTTCCGAAAAATTTAATAAAAACAAAGCTAAATTTTCATATGCAATTTGTGTGGAAAATGGAATTAAATCCGCCTTCATTATGAATTTTCTATAAATTCTTAAGGGAGACAAAGACAAAAATATCGCCTGAAAATTAAACACCTTAATATATATGTGTTTTTGATTTAAATATCTCTAAATAGTGCTACTTATTTATCTTTGGAGGCTTTTTTTTCATAAAACACTAATTGGTGTAAGTAAAAAATTCTATAACAAATTAAATTAAACTAAATTTGTAGTGAATGAATATATGTAGACATGTTGGTTTTTCTTATTAACAAAATTTAGAATTGTGGTTTTTGAATTGTATGCCTTTTAACTCTTTTACGAGGTACGAATATTTTTGGCGAGACGTACTAAAACATTTGATACGAAACAATGCAAAATTAAGTACATTACAGTTTCGTAACGGACTCAGGCTATTAGAAGAATGGAAGGGGGTTTGCTTACGTAATACTAGGTGAACATTTCAATAATATAAGCAGAAAAAAATACGCGTAATTAAGTTGGAAATTGTGCAATTCAGCTGCAAACGCAAATGTGATGGCATAAGCTGCAGCAGAATCATTACATTCATCCACAAGCCATATGCGATATGCATATGTGTGTGTACATTGCTATTTATTTGCATATTGTGTATTTATGCACTTGCCACGTTTTCATTGCAAGCAATTTGCTCAGCACCATTGCATTCGTTGCTTAACAGATGGCTTATTTTATGCTCAATCGTCACACATGACTGACGTAAATGCTTAATAGGCAAGCGTGCGATATTTATGTATGATTTATGCATTTCAATGTAGATAAGAGTATGACACGTTTAAACGGTTAAGTAAGTAATAAGTAAGTAGTAGTGAACACCGGAGGCATGCTAAATAGAGCGCTGCTAAAAATCCAATGTAACTAGGCTCTGTTGATGCGCGCCTGTAAATATACAACACAATTTGGATCGAAAAACATGCTTTATGGATTGCATTCCAAAAGCAATAGATATTTCGCATTGCATTCTCCAAAAAATTATATACGGCTTTGCATTTGCTACGTCATGGCAAATACGCAACCTCAAAAACCGTAGTTTATTTTTGCTGATGCGTTGCAAACATGTGATATAAGTTATATATGTATATGACCGATCTCTACGATTTTTTTAGACAACATTTTTTGTAATATATGTAAGCATTGTTTGAAATTCGAAGCTTTATCTGTTAAAATGGGGCAGAAATTACGAAAAGTACCAAAAAGTCCCTTATACTCCCTATGTTGCATATTCTTCAATATGAATTTACAAATGTATGTGACCTAAATTAGGCTCTTTATAGAAAATAAACGTTAATGGCGAAAAATGAAAATTTAAACGTTTAGTTAACTCCAACTTAAGATGCACATACAGATGTAAGGGTAAAATTAGTTATTGCACAGCTTTTATAGCTCATGACACTTGCCATAAAAATGTTTCTATGAAAAATTACGCGTGAAAAAATTAATATTAGCAACTTTTAATTTTTTGAACTTGTGTGTGTGTGTGTGTATTACGTTATCCTCAACTAATTTTAAAAAAATGTCCGAAAAATTTAATCAAAACAAAAGTTAAATTTTCAAATGCAATTTGTATGGAAAATGGAATTAAATCCGCCTTCATTATGAATTTTCTATAAATTCTTAAGGACAAACACAAAAATATCGCCTGAAAATTAAGTATTCATCATTAAATGCAATCACATTTCTAAAACCACAATTCTTTCTATAATTTTTTTTTTTAATATATTTTTTACAACTAGATTTGTTGAAAAAAAAAATTTTTTTTACAGAAATTATAACAACATATTCTTCAATATGAATTTACAAATGTATGCCTTGAAATAGCTATTACTGTAAATAAAATGCAAATAGCTTAAGACATAATATATGCTAAACTTAACACGAGCTAACTAAAAAATAATAAATAATAACGGGGAAATGCTAATAGGCGCTTTTAGTGTTTATATAATAAATAGATATAACAGCAACTATTTACAGAAATATTTATGAATACGTTCATTTTATTAAACAAAACTATGCATCCACTCAATTACCAACAACAATATAAAACAACCAATCAACATTTTTTCTAGTGAAATACTTGTCTTAGAATAAGCTTAATATGTAAGACCAGTTCAATAAATGTGACTCGGCCTATAAGGTGGCTTATGACTCAAAAAAGAAATTGCAAGAAACAGCTGTTAAAGATAAACAATGCATTTCTTCAGTTTCTTAGTAGTTTTCTTTTTTTTTTTGGGTCATAAGCCACCTTTTCATAGGCCGGGTCACATATTGATAACACTTAGTAAGTTATGCTCAGGACAATAATAAAATTTACGATGGTTTACATAGTTAATTTTGGGAAAATGAACTTTTTACGTTTGGAGATCACATGCAAACTTATAATTATACAAACAAATCATTTTTTTATAAATCTACATTGGGCGATCCTTATTAATCAAATAAACGCAATACCTAGGTCAAAAATATCACAAATAAATTGTACCCTTTAATTGTCTGCAATCGGGACCAAAATGTATATGTGATATTTGTGACCAAGCTATTACCATCTGAAGGGGTGAGCGAGACTGAAAAAAAATTGTATTTGATTTATAATGACCACCCTAATCTACATGTAAATGCATAAAGAGAAGGCAACTTAGGACGAGTTATAATGAATGCAAGAATGATTGATGAGCATACATTACTGTACATATGGCGAACAAATGATTGGTTATGATATTGAGTTTGAATGTCGATTGGTTGTTGAATACTACGTATTACTTTTTATTTTGGCTAGGTTATTCGCAAAGCGCAGCATCTTTTAAAGTCTAATATGTGTTATGACTTAATATTTATACCTCTGTGTCATCCTCATCCGTATTTTGATGACGTCCATTCGTCGAATTGCGATTGTGCTGCTTACGTGGATCGAATGCATCCACTACTATTTGTTCGGTGCCCTTGATTTCCGCTCGACAAAATGGACAGCCCTACAAAGTAAACAAACAAACATATATAAATAAATATCTATTTTTTTTGGTCATTTAAACCAACTTTTGCTTCGCTTATCTTTTTTTTAAACGGTTTTATTTAGCTTGACTTGACGGCCGTTGTGAAAGAATTTTGTAATTGAAATTTAATTAACTTCCCGATAAGCTACAAGCTTGAAACTTGGAATATAGCTCAGAACCCGATGACAATGCAATAATAAGAAAAAAATTGCCACTAGGTGGCGCAAGGATCGAGATATTCGCAAAAATCGTATTTGTGGTCCGATTTGGCTCATATTTGGAACACATAATACATACAAGAATAGAAATCGACCTATGAAAAAAATCGCCGCTAGGTGGCGCAAGGATCGAGATATTCACAAAAATCGTATTTGTGGTCCGATTTGGTCCATATTTGGAACACATAATACATACATGAATAGAAAGCGACCTTTGATGCCCGATTTGGCTCATATTTGGAACAAATATTGCATACAGTCCGGTAGAAGTGACATCAAAATATTTTGGAGTTGGAGGAGGGACAAGCATACGTGGCACAGAGTCGAGTAAAGTCTTTTGAAGGATTATGTATTGAGGACTTAGGTTGTAACAAATTGTCAGGAAAGAGTCCTTGTAATAATGAGTCACTAAATGAACTAAATAGAATGAGAAATAATAGGCAATTAAATAACGACTAAAAACTTGAAAATAAAATAATTTAAAAAAAAAAATTTTAGTTAAACGGTTTTATTGAAAACAATACTTAAATGAAGTAATAATAATACGAAAAGCTACAAAATAATTAGGTAGGTCCTAGGTACTAGTCATCACACTGCTTATCAATCTAGGGCGTTGATCAGACAATTAAATAAAAGCGTTTGACGCGTCATATTTCTATTGATAGTCATAAGTAAAACCAAATGAACCTTAATCAGGTTATGCTACGCCTCACATTTTTAGAAATTTCAGGCGCGCAACGCTTTTATTTAATTGTCTAATCAACGCCCTAGATTGATAAGGAGTGTGATGACTAGTACCTAGGACCTACCTAATTATTTTCTAGCTTTTCGTATTATTATTACTTCATGTAAGTATTGTTTTCAATAAAACCGTTCAACTTAAAAATTTTTTTAAATTATTTTATTTAAGTATTCATACGCGTAGGGTACTTACATACATCCCACTCAGCATTTAGGTGATTCAATTTTGAATTTCTTTACATATCAGTACAATTTGTTACTCTTTCTGACTAAATAATGAGTTATCATACAAGTGAACAAAAGAAATAATCAAATATGAATACTTTTGATGATGAAAAGCTGAAAAGCATTTTTCGATTACTTTTTGGAATCATTTTTGAAATCCTTTGATGATTAGATTTTAATATTTCATAAAAATCAACAAAAAGAATAATGAAATATGAATACTTTTGATGATCAAAAATTTAATATTGTTTTTCAATCACATTTTGGATTCATATTTGAATCAAATGTGTTTACTTTAGGTGATCAAATTATAATAAACGCTTCACGTTAGAAATGCTACACATAGTTGACACCCCTAATAATAAACGTATGAATTTTAAGGCAGACACTGAACACTGTGCCTACGCCTACCGCAACCTAATAATAAAGCACAAAAGCCACTCTTGAGCTCTCCCAACAACAACACTACACTGCTGTGATCAATTTTTCTGCATGCTTTTTTTTCGCCGCTTAATGTATTATTGTTTTTATAAAATTTTTGTTTACAATTACGGGACTTCATTTATTTATGCACACTCTTTGTTTGAATCGTCGCTATTTCTTAATTTATTTTGTTTTCGCATTTCAGTCTGTAAAGCATTGCTTATAACGTAAGTTGTGCTGATGATTTATGTTAAATATATTTATATTTTTTATATGTTGTTTATATGCTGTTTAAATGTGAAAATGACTTATGTCAAAAATGTTAATATTTGATAAATTTATTAGTGTTTTTGTATTGTTTCTTGCAGTCCTGATGATGACCTTAGACTAAGGTCGCAATATCGAATAAATTAAATAATTAAACACAAAATCAAGTGTTTTATTTATAAAAATAGGCCTTAAGCTCAAAGGAAAAATAAAACTGATATGAAGGGCTTAGAACCAAAAGGATCTAAGTAACATCGACGTTGAATTGAGATAAAAGGTTAAAGTAAATTACTTATTGTAAATTCTGGGTAAATGCGTTTGAAATGATTCCTGTCTAAATGAATGCAGGTTAGTCAACTAATTCAAAGGATGTTTACTGCAGATGGAAAATAACTGTAAATGTCCAAAAATTAATGCAAAAATTTCCAAAAATTATTGCAATAACATTTCGAACGTTGATTGCTCGGCCAAAAGAACATGTAGAATTTTTTCGAGTATGCAGTCTTGTAGCCCGTTTAATTTTAGTATAATAAAGTGCTAAACTTAAGTTCGTAGGAAGTCTCGCTGATTTTTGGCAATTTTTTTTTTCTTACGAGGATAAGGACTTTTTTCCATATAAAAAAAAAATTACGTTAAAAAATTCCTATGGGGTATAACTCAAGAAAAAAATTGCCAAAAATTAGGGAAATTTTTTACAAAACTAAGATTAACTTACTTACTGCCTTAAAAACTGCTTACTCAAAGGAGTTCTAAAAATCTTGAGAAAAAAGTTGAAAATATACGACGTACAGATGCAGTTCAGCAAAAATTTCGCTATTTTTAACCCTAAAGACTAATTAATACAAGAAATCTTTAAATTTTTCTTTAATTACGATACTTAAATAGATATTAGAGCAAATCCGGAAAGGAACATAAAAAAGGATAATTAAAATGGTTTTATAGGCCGACCCTTTTTACAGGACACCAAAACTTTTTTGTGGCGATTTTCAGCAACAAAATCGTGTAATTTTGCAAAACTTTAATCACTATCATAATATTTTGTTTATAAACCATTCTATCTTGTCAAAAAAAGTAGTTCTTGTTGAAATTGCATTTTTCATGGTGGACGATTTGGGCTGTGAACCACCGTGTGTCTAATTATCGTAATCAGATAAAAGAGTGCCGTGGGCTTCATCAAGTTCTGCATTTTCATCTTCCTTCTTAGCTTGACTTTTTTTTGTGAATTTTTGATGTTTGTCTCATGGGGAATATTCATATAAAAATCGTGGTGGACAGGTGGAATGTACGGAAGAAGCTGGGTCAAGTTTTCCCATTTTTTTGGGTCAATCAATATGCTGTTTAGATAATCGAATGAAACAAAATCAGTTTGTTTCATTTCATACACAGTGAATTTTTTTTGATGTTTTTTTTTTTATAACTGTTGTCCAGTCTTCTGGAACAAAAACAGATAATAAGGAGTTCTTAGCTTTTTCAATGCGGGCGAAAGAGCGGTCACAATCCATGTATGAGTGCCCAATTTCAAAAAAAATTTGATCTATTTTTTCTAATTTAGTAGATTGGACAAGACACATAAACAATTCAGCAATATTTTTGTTTTTGTTCTGGCGTCCGCATTGATCACTAAAACAAATCAAACGGGTGGCGGTATCAGGAAGACCTTTCACATACTAAAACAAGAAAGGATACAAATAGCGACTTGTCTTTATAATGTTTTGCAAATAAAATTGTAAGTTAGAAAACCGAGAAGCAAACATTTTCATTAAATAACTAAATATTTTTAGCTTTGTGTGATTAATATAACACAAGTACTTACGGGAAATGATGTTATTTAGTTCACTCATTTCCAATCACTTTAACTTGAGCAAAAATGTCGTAAGCACACAAAATATGTAAATTTGATACCACGAATTAGATGAAAATTTGTTTAATAACAGCTGACTTTCTAAACGTCACTTTCATCTTATTTTATTTTGTCACTGCTATACGATGATGTATTTTCATGTAAGCCTGCTTTTACATTAGTCAAGTATTGAACCCAAGTCTGCGGCACAGACGAGAGGGGAGAGGCTTCTTCACCTCTTTCAAATCAGCGAGACTTCCTACGAACTTAAGTTTAGCACTTTGTTATACTAAAATTAAACGGGCTACAAAACTGCATACCTGAAAAATTCTGCATGTTCTTTTGGCCGAGCAATCAACGCTCCAAATTTTATTGCAACAATTTTTGGAGCCAAAAGGGTCTAAGTGCGCTTGGATGCAGAAAAAAAATTGCCAAAAATCAGCGAGACTTCCTACGAACTTAAGTTTAGCACTTTATTATACTAAAATTAAACGGGCTACAAAACTGCATACCTGAAAAATTCTGCATGTTCTTTTGGCCGAGCAATCAACGCTCGAAATTTTATTGCAACAATTTTTGGAGCCAAAAGGGTCTAAGTGCGCTTGGATGCAGAAAAAAAATTGCCAAAAATCAGCGAGACTTCCTACGAACTTAAGTTTAGCACTTTATTATACTAAAATTAAACGGGCTACAAAACTGCATACTCGAAAAAATTCTGCATGTTATTTTGGCCGAGCAATCAACGTTCGAAATTTTATTGCAACAATTTTTGGAGCCAAAAGGGTCTAAGTGCGCTTGGATCCAGAAAAAAAATTGCCAAAAATCAGCGCGACTTCCGACGAACTTAAGTTTAGCACTTTATCATACTAAAATTAAACGGGCTACAAGACTGCGTACTCGAAAAAATTCTACATGTTCTTTTGGCCGAGCAATTAAACTTTATTGCTTGGAGGAGCGCACTTAGATCCTTTTGGCTCCAATCATTAATGCAATAAAATTTATTACGTTTTTGGCCTGGCAAATATATGGCACTAAAATGTCCAAAATGGCTTTGATCGCATTGTCAACAAATAGACACTATATTAAATACACAAATATGGGTATAACTCAATTTTTAAAAAAATTTCACTTAGATCCTTTTGGTTCTGAGCCCTTCATATATATTTTTACCGGCCAATAAGTAACTCAATTAGGTGATCAAAAATTTTCAATCAGCTTTCTGAATCTTTTCCGACTATCTTTGCTGACTGAACAATAAATGCATTTTATACTTGTTAAAATTTTACTTTTCATTGAAAATCTTATTTTTTCACGTGCACACATTTTTTAAATCATGAAGTTAGAAAAAAATACATATATAAAATGTTTTTTATTTATATAAAAGATATTGTAAATGCTGCTCGTAATCGAAGATGTCCCCAATCATTTCTTCGCCTTCGGCTTCCAAGAAAATACATAATGGTTGGACAATACAAAGTTTGTGAGCTATTTGAACCCCAGGTAAGTGAAACTCTCTTGATATATCTGAATACGGCTTCAACATCCCGTACCTTATCGTTTTTTAAGATATTGACGATCATAACTGATGTTGGATGTTGTAGTCGCAGGTGTATACCAGTCAAGTATATTTGCGAATTACCTTTGGTTCAAATAGCTCACATCCCCATGCCTTCCCCTGATGAAATATGATTATCGTGTAGTATCTTATTTTGTATGAGATATGAAGAATACACCATTATAATCGTATTCAAAAATCTCAACCAAAACGATTGAGATATGTTCACGAATATGATCAGAAAATGACCGTGAAAAGCAGTCAAATATTACTCTAAAACAATTAAAGTTCAGTTTTACAATGATATCAAATATGAATAAAAAGTGTTTCGAAACATGAATCAAAAATGGTTATTCATTTTTATGGTACATTTTTCTCCCGACGATACATTAATTTTCGAATAGAAAATACCTTTAAATTTGAACGTTTTTAATCATCTTGGGGTATCATATTTGAATATTTTATGATCAAAAATTTCAAAAAATATTCAAATATTATACCCCCAGATGATTAAAAACGTTCAAATTTAAAAGTACTTTTTATTCGAAAATCAATGTATAGTCGGGAGAAAAATGTACCCAAAATGTGATTATCCTTGATAACCATTTATGATTCATATTTTTAAAAACTTTTTATTCATATTTTTATTACACTTCATATTATTGGAAGATTGTACTTTACTTCTTTTGGAATAACATTTGATTACTTTTCACAGTAATTTTTTGATCACATTTAAGAACATTTTTCAATCATATTAAATGATGCTGTGGAATCATTTGTGAATACGATTGTGATTCATTCTTCCATCATAGTTAATACATAACTAAATACTATATAAAGATCATATTTCATCAGGGGGTGAAAGCATCCGGAAGTTCGGAAGTAAGCTTCTTGAACCGCAGGTAATAATTAACTTGACCGATGTACACACACGACTACAACATTCAACATCATCTATGATCATCATCTTAAATCATGGTAACAAAGTCACTTTAAAAATCACGGTTTTACTATGTCTCATATCATTCTTTAAATATAACTTGATGTTTTCGACAGTCATAGCTCATGGGGGATGTTGCAGCCGGGTCCAGGCGTGTCGATCAAACTTAACTTCCCAGCGGTTCAAACAGCTCACTACTTCCGTACATCGGTTCCATCCAGCATGTCTTTTCTGAGAAATGCTGGGGGACATCTTAGGTTAGGAGCAGCATTGACATTACTTTTAGTCTTGAATATGTTTTGTATATTTGCATTATTTTTTTTTTTTTTTGGATTTTAAGATTGAAAAAATGTGAGCTAATGAAGAAAAATTAGATTTTCAATGTGAAGTATAATTTTAACAAGTATAAAATTCATTATTTAGCCAACAAAGGTAGTCTGAAAGGATTAAGAAAGTTCATTGAAAATGACTTTAAATTTTTGATCATCGAAGGTAAACAAATTATATTCAAAAATGATTTCAAATTGTGATTGAAAAATTGTTATTGGTCATCAAAAGTAAACAACTTTTGTTGGGTTTGTTGCGATCAGTGCAAGCTTTCCAAAGAGAAATGACGAGATATACCTTGGAAAGCTTGCACATTTTAGAAAACAGAGAAATGACGATGAACAAGAAGGAAGATAGCGATAATATTTCCGCAGCATACATGCTTTATCTAAACAGAAAACAAATTAGTTATGACAAGACTACCACACAAGGTGGTACTGATAAGTAAATGTTAATATTGTCCGATATTGTTGTAAGTGTAGAATTTTTGTTTACTTTAAAACTACTGTGTTAATTTATATGTATGTGCTTTTGAACATAAAATATTTTTTGTTTGTTTATTTAATTCAAATTAATCATTAATAAAATTCATAATTAATCAAAATAAATAGATAAATAGTGTTGCCCCTGAGGATGCTGAAATATTCAGCGAAACGTCGGGCGTAAGGTGAATTAATCGTTTTATTTGCCCAGCATATATTAGATCAGACTAATCTACAAATCATAAAAAAAAAAAAGTAAACAATTTTTATTATTCTCTATGTTCATTTTATAAAGTCTTAAAACTTATTCATCAAAGTTATTCAAAAATTATTTCAAAAAGTGATCGAAAAATGATTTTCAGTTTTTCATCATTATTTTATTATTTATTTTGTTCAACTGTATGAAAACTCAGTATTTACTCGCGAGGAGTAATCAAATTGTATTGACATCAGAAGGAGAGTTCAAAAATTAATCATCCAAATGCTGTGTGGGATGTTTATAACCTAAATTTTACCATTTTCTACTTTAAAAGGAGTTGTATAAAAATTTATTCATATTCTTTTATTTTATTTTTTGATATGTATTTTCTAAAGATTTTCATTGTTAACTGATTTTCAATCAAACATTTTCTTCAAATAAATATTGTAACGAATTTAGTGAAATTCCGCTTATTCCAAACCTTTTGCTAACGTTCGAATCGCTAAACTGTTGAATAAATAACTCCAATATTCAATAATGCAAAATGGTCTTTATTAGACGACTTTGAGAATAATTCACAATAATTCGTACTTCAGAACTAATTGCTAAACTGCTTACTGATTCCTCAGCTTGCGCTGCTTTTAGCGTATGGGGAGATTACGATATCAATGATAGAGGCGAGACCCTTTTTTGTTATATACTACAGAGTAGTCTACAGGTGGCTAACATGGGTAGTGTTCCTATATATGTTGGGTCAACGTCAAGTAATGTACTTGATATCACATTGTGCGTTGACCCTAGGACAATAGACTGGTACAAATTCCAGGTATATTAAGCAGGAAGACTTGGGAAACCTAAAGAGGTTACCACCGGAGAGGAGTTGGAGGAGTGCAACAACTTCTGGTCAAAGGCGCTGACAACTGCGTACCACAGAGCTTGTCCTCTGAAAATATTCAAGGGTAAGATAAAGCCACCATGGTGTAGTATGGAGTTGGATCTTATTAGAGGGCAGGTTGCGGAAAGCTGGAACGAATTGAGGATCTATAGACGTAAAATCTGTAGGTGAATTGGGCTTCATGGAAAAATGTTTGCGCGGACATAAAATGCTCCAGCGAAACGGCGAGGCTAAGGAAAGACCGATCTGAGGAAAATACAATCCAGGGACTGACAAAATAGAACGAGGAATGGTCACGCAGTAGTGAAGAGTGCATTGAGGCGCTACTTAACATACACTTCCCGTCAGGAGATGATGCGGAAAAGTAGTGTAGCAACACTGATACTCAAAATACGGAGCAAACAGTAGCAGGGTTGGTGACAAATACCAAAATTGCATGGGCAATAAAAACTGGCGCCAAGTTCAAATCGCCGTGTCCTGCTATGTTCGAGATGGCGGATGAACGATTGTAAAATGGCTTAAGATAATCTTTAAGGGTTACATAAAACTGCACCACGTCTAGGAGAACGGCTTGAGTAGTCTTCATTACGAAAGCGGGAAGAAGCAGTCATCTGCACCCGAAAGTCTACAGGCCTATTAGTTTGGCATCTTTTCTGCCCAAAACCCTGAAGAGAGAGATATATAGATGTGTATATTAAGTCCAACATGAATGAAGCATTATTCCTTTCAGCACAACTTGCTTACACCAAAGGTAAGTCAGGCGATGATGCATTGTATAGGGTGGTCATGAATATAGAGAAAGCCCTGGATCACAAGGAATATGCCCTTGGCGTTTTTCTGGACATTGCAGGGGCTTTCAACAATGTCTCGAAAAAAGCAATCATGGACAGTCTCAACTCGATTGAAGTACATCCGGCCTCAACAAATTGGACCGGCTCCATGTTAAGCTGCAGAATGATCACGTCGCAATGGGGTCTATGCGAGGCCACAAAATCTGTAAACAGAGGAACGCCGCAGGGTGGGGAATTATCACCAACGCTGTGGACGCTGGTCATCAACCAATTACGTAGGTGGTTCGACAGAGGACCAAATTCACGTATGCAGATGTTTTTTCCTTCATAAGCGGTGGGAGTCTACCAAGAAACAGCTCTCCGATGAATCAGGCGCTTCGGGATGTACATTCCTAGGCATTTGGAGGTGGGTTAACCGCCAACACGGAAAAAATTGATCTAGTGTTATTTACTAGGAAATACAAGATCCCCTATTGGACTAAGCCTTAGCTGTGAGGGGTAACCCTACAAGAAAAATATAGCACAAAGTATCTCGGAGTTATACTAGGTAGTAAATTGTTGTGGAAACTCCATGTGGAAGAGAGGGCGGAGAAAGCCTCCGCGGCCCTGTATGCATGCAAGAGGATGCTAGAATGCACGTTGGGCCTATCGCCCAAACTCTCTCGTTTGGTATTTACGGCAATCGTCAAGCTCATACTTACTTTGGGGTTCTGGTTTTTGGAACAGCCACACAAAAAAGTACCTATAGCAAAAACTAGAGGGAGCATGCAGATTACCAATGCTAAGCATAACGGTAGCCCTACACAACTACAACAACAGCAGCATAACACGCCATTCTGTACATCCCGCCTGCAGACCTAATCGCCAAAAATATAGCGTTAGCAACTGCAACATGGCGTAAGGCCTCGGGGCGGCTAGAGTGCATACCTTTTGGCCATAGAAGCGTAGCGCCATCTAATGTAGGGAGAACGTACTATCTGGACCATAATAAAGCGGGAGGTGTACGCGTATACCGATGGTTCCAAATAACCGGAAGGGGTCGGGTCCGCTGTTTACTGTGTCGAATCGGAAATGAGTAAAACCCACAGGCTGCCAGATCACTGCAGTGTCTTTCAGGCGAAAATCGTAGCCGTGAAGAAAGCAGCAGAAAAGCTGCAGTCGCGTCAATATATACATGTACTAGCCTTTACCCGCGGCCCCGTCCGCAAGGAGAAAATGAAATATATGCGCTGTTCACGTTAGCCTGCTTATCAAGTTATCTCTTTAAACATTTTTTTCTGTCTAATGTATTTTATTTTTGTGGTAGAGTAAAAAACGAACTGAGATGATAACCTGATAGCATTCCCAAATGATCCCGAAGTTATCTAGAAAAAGCCACGGGGTCATGATGTTGTCGGAGACGGATCCCGAAAACCAACCAGAAATGCTCCCGGAAGGGTCTCAAAAAGGTCCCGGAATAGTCGCGAAATGACTACGACACGATTCTAGACTGATCCAGAGAACCACACAGAAATGATCCCTGAAGGGTACCCAAATGATTCCGAAATAGTCCCGAAAAAGTTACAATGACGGTATCCCGGACGGAACCGAAAACCATCCAGAAATTATCCTGGAAGGGTCCCAAAATGATCCGGGAATAGTCCTCAAAAAGTCCCAAAATTAACCCAATGGGATCCCGCTCGGATCCAGAAATTAATCCTGAAAGGGTCCCAAAATGATCCCGAAATAGTCTCGAAAAAATTCCGAAATGACCCCGGCGGGATCCCGGGCGGCTCCCGAAACCATCCAGAATTGATCTCTGAAGGATCCGCGAATGACCCCGAAATAGTAGAGAAAAAGTCCCGAAATTACCTCGATGGGATCCCGGACGGATCCCGTAAAACATTCAGAAATGATGCCGGAAGGGTCCTCAAATGATCCCGAAATAATACAGAAAAAGTAACGAAATGACCTCGACGGTATCCCGAAGACCATCAAGAAATCATGCCTGAAGGGTCCCCAAATGACCCCGAAATAGTCACGAAATTACCCTGACGGGATCCCGGACGAATCCCGGAAACCATCCAGAAATGATCCCGAAATAGTCCCGACGAAGTCCCGAAATAATTCTGAGGGATCCAGGAAGGATCCGAAAACCATGCGGAAATGATTCTTGAAGGGTTCCTAAATGATCCCGAAATTACCCTGACGGTATCCCGAAAGTCATCCAGAAATGATTTCGAAGGTTCCACAAATGATCCCATATTAGTCCCGAAATGACCCCGACGGGATCCCTAAAACCATCCAGAAATGATCCGGGAAGAATCCTCTAATGACCCCGGAATAGTCTCGAAAAGGTCCCAAAATAACCCCGACGGGATCCCGGACGGATCCAGTAAACTATACAGAAATGAGCCCGGAAGCGTCCCAAAATGATTCCGAAATAGTCCCGAAAAAGCACCGCAATAACCCTGACGGGATCCCGAAACCCATCCAGAATTGATCCCTGAAGGGTCCGCAATTGACCCCGAAATAGTCCTGAAAAAGTTCCGAAATTATCCTGACGGGATCCCGAAAACAATCCAGAAATTATCCCGGAAGGGTCCCCCTATGATCCCGAAATAGACCCTGGCGGGATCCAGAAGTGATCCCGGAAGGATGCCGAACCGACGGGATCCCAGATGGATCCCGAAATGACCCTGGCGGGATCCCGGACGGATCGCGAAAATCATCCAGAAATGATTCCGGAAGGGTCCCAATATCATTCCGAAAGTCCCGAAATGACCCTGACGGGATCCCGAAAACTATCCAGAATTGATCTCTGAAGGGTCCGCAAACGATCCCGAGATAGTCCGGAAAGTCCCGAAAAAATTCCGACGGGATCCCGGACAGATCCGAAAATCATACAGAAATTATCCCGGAAGGATCCCCAAATAAACCCGGAATAGTCCCGAAGTAACTCCGACGGTATCCCCGACGGATCCCGTAAACCATCCAGAAATGATCCTGAAAAAGTCCCGAAATGACCCTGACATTGTCCAGAAAAAGTCCCGAAATTACCCCGACAGGATCCCAGACGGATCCCGAAAACTTCCCAGAAATGATACGGGAAGGGTCCCAAAATGATACCGAAGTACACTCATGGACAAAATAATAGGTGTACACAGCTCTGGTATTATATTATTACAAGATTTTGCGAATGAGAACAAATTTTGTATGGTAATATTGTAACGAATTTACTGCAAATCCTCTTATTTGCAATCTTCTACTAACGTTCGAATCACTAAACTGTTGAATAAATAACTCCAATATTTAATAATGCAAAATGGCCTTTATTCCAGTACTTTCACAATAAATAACTCTACTATTGCCCGACAGTTAGCGTGCTTAATCGAAACTGATTTCTTGCACCTCGACTGTTGTTGCCTTTTATACTCTCTGATTTCCTCGTTCGCATCTTCTGGGCGTTTCCATTTCCAGAATCTACTAGTTTGCCATCAGCTATCAAATTTCTCAGCTGTAACTACAACTACACGATTTTATAGCTTCTCTCATTGCATACTTTCGGGAGTGTCTCAGATATATGCACGTGGTTGTGCGTTGCTTCTCAGCTGCGTGTACGTACATATGTGTAGACATAATGATTGATTCCTTTATGTAGATACAAGTGACTGTTTGCTTTATTGTTGTTGTAACTTCATTTACTTAGCATCAGACTAGGGATGTGAGTATCACTCAGTGTCACTCATACTGGTCACAATATTAATACGTCACAATACTAATAACTTTAGTTAGTTATACTAAATATATGAAAATTATTAAAATTCATCCATTTTAAAGATAACTGTATCATAATAAAAAAAATTTCGTTGGTCAAAATAATAGGTGTATGAAACTTTTCTTAAAAATCAAAGTGCACCAATGAATTATAACTCCTTACTCCACTGTTTTATTAATCACCGGTATCTCCTCCACGACTTGTGTAACTTTGCCTTTTCTATTGGTCACGACTTTAATTAATTTTGGGCAGGTTTCCAATGGAGTGCTATCCCATCCCAATTCTTCAACTTCTGCCAAAATAACTCGCTTGTTTTGAAACGAAAAGGACGCCAGCCTTCTTCTAAGGTCACTTCACAAGTTCTCAATCGCGTTGATGTCAGGGGATTGACTTGGCCTTTGCATACATGTGACGATTCCATTTCCGAACTGCGGGGTACTTATTTATATATTCTAATTTGTATTTTTGGATTTTATAAAAATTGAATCCATTTATTTCAATACGAAAAATATTAATATTAATAATCAAAAATTTTCTTTGTTTGATGCAACAATTCAAAAACAAATTAAATCTATTTTTTAGATTTTAACAAGTTTAAATAAATACAGTAAAATTATAAACCCTACAATACTCCCCCTTCAGAAAAATTAATATTAAATTAATTAAATGTAACATGTTTCATTTTTTTGTAATATCATTTGTGTCACTGTTAGTATAAGATGTTTGAGTTGTTTCAATTATAGCTGGTTTGAGTCTATTAAAATTGTTTTAATTTCATCTCCTATTTCAATTTTAAAATATTTTTTATCTTTTACGCAACTTTATATGGTCCTTCAAATGGTTGCTGCAAATTCTTTTTATTTATAACTCTTATAAAAACATATTTACAATTTTTTAAATCTTTTGGTATATAAATGCCAGTATCAGAATTTTGATTATGTATTAAATTTGAATTTAAACTTTTAAAATTCTCTCGTAAATTACTTAAAATATCTGTGCGACAAAACTTTTCTTGAGAAGGAACTACTAATTCACCGGGAAGACGTAAATTTTGTCCGTATACCATTTCTGATAACGTAGCTGAAATATTTTCTTTATATATCGATCGTAAACCCAAAAGTATTATCGGAAGTTCATCATACCAATTACTAACTCCATTTCTTGCCATAATCGTTGCTTTTAATTGTCTGTGAAATCGTTCTACCGTACCATTTCCTTGGGGATGATATGCAGAAGCTGTAATATGATGACTACAAAGCAATTTGTTAATTCTAAAAACAACTTTGACGTAAATTGTGCACCTTGATCAGTGGTGATTTGTAAAGGAACTCCAAACCGCGAAAT
The DNA here is from genome assembly GCF_040869045.1 of Eurosta solidaginis. NCBI lineage: Eukaryota > Metazoa > Arthropoda > Insecta > Diptera > Tephritidae > Eurosta > Eurosta solidaginis. Next base: position 134,169,876 of record NC_090323.1, on the reverse strand, counting down.
GTATTCTCTTATAAATTTATTTGCAACTACTGTTGCTGAAATTTCTCTAAATGCATAAACCTCTGGCCAACGTGTAAATCTATCAATTATTTTTAAAATATAACGATGTCCTTTCGAACTAGGCAGAGGCCCGACAATATCTAAATGGATATGTTCAAATCTTTTGTTAGCTATTGGAATTTTTGTAACTGGAGATTTTGTATAACGATTTACTTTAGATTTTTGACAATTTATACATTATCTCGACCAAATTTTAATTTCCTTGCTCATTTTTGGCCAAAAATATTTTTTGATAATAAGGCGACGTGTAGCTCTGACCCCAGAATGTGTAATCCCATGTAGCATATTAAACACTGTCTTTCGTAAATTATTCGGTACAAATGGTCTAGGATTTTCACCTGTCATTTCGCACCAAATACTAAAATTTAACAATGGAACTTCAATAAATTTAAGATTATGTGATTTATCTGAAGATTTTAACTCTTTTAATTCTTCGTCTTGATTTTGCTCAAATTGCAAAATTTTGAAATTTAATTCTGTATTTTTAATAGCTTCGACTTGAAAACCTCGAGATAATGTGTCAGCTACAACATTCTCTTTACCTTTTATATAGTGAATATCAATAGTGAACTGTGCAATAAACTCCATATGTCTAGTTTGCCTGGGGCTTCGTTCCGTTTTTGCACTTAAAGCAAATATTAAAGGTTTGTGATCAGTGAAAACTGTAAAATTTCGCCCTTCTAAAAGGTATCTGAAATGTTTAATGTTTAAATAAATAGCTAGTAGTTCTCTGTCAAATGCACTGTATTTAGTTTCAGATGAAGAAAGTTTTTTTGAAAAGAAAGCAAGAGGCTCTGAAATCCCATTAAACGTTTGATGTATGACACCACCAATTGATATGAAGCATCTACATTTAAAGAGAGTTTTGCATCTTTGTTGAAGTGGTTCAACAATATCGTAGAGGCAAACTTTTCTTTAACGCTCTCGAAGGCCTTATTTGATATGTCATCCCAAATTAAAGTCTTGTCACGTCTTTTATTCGTTTGATTTATTAAGTCATATAATTTTGAGCTAATTTTGATATGTACCGATGGTAGTAGTTAACCATCCCAATACATTTTTGTGTCTGTTTAACTGATTTTGGACGTTCGAAATTGCGAATAGCTGATACCTTTTCATCAGAAGGTCGAATACCTGTTCCAGAAATGTTATGTCCTAAAAAATCGATACTAGGTACACCAAAAGTACATTTACTTGGTTTAATGTTTAAACCGTACTCTGTAAGGCGTTGAAAAAGGATATATAAATCTTTTAAATGTTGTAATTCATCTTTACTTGCAATAAGTAAGTCGTCGATGTAAGCATATACAAAATCTAAGTCACCTACTACCTCATTTATGAATCTTTGAAAGGCTTGTGCAGAATTTCTAAGTCCGAAAGGCATTCTCATGAATCAAACATACCGAAAGGAGTTGTAATAGCAGTTTTATAAATATCTTCTTCAGCCATAGGAATTTGGTGATATGCCCTAACTAAATCTAATTTTGAAAATATATTTTTATTATGAAGGTTCATATTAAAATCCTGAATGTGGGGTAGAGGATAACGATCGGATACAGTTACACTATTTAATCTTCTAAATTCACCACAAGGACGCCAATCGTTTTCTCCTTTCTTAGGTACAAGATGAAGCGGAGAGGCCACTGAAGAATTTGAAGGCCGCCAAATTCCTGTCTTAACCACAAAATCAAATTCTGTTTTAGCGACTTTGTATTTAACCGGATCTAAGCGCCTAGGCCTAGAAAATGGAAGGCTTCCTTCCGTTACAAGTCGATGTACCGTTGTATGTTTAACAGGTTTTGTATAGTCTGGCTCCGCAATAAGTGACGGAAACTTTTTTAATAATTTTGTAAATTTATTGTTAACTGCAAATAATTTTGGTAATTGGATATCGCAAAAAAAAGATATGGCATTTACTGAAAGATTTTTTAAAGGGTCTACTAAACATTTATGCTTAATATCGATCAATAAACCATATTTGCAAAGAAAATCGGCCCAATTATCGGCTTAGCTATATCAGCTATCAAAAACGTAAAAGGAAATTCATGCCTTAAACCTAAATTTACATTTAAAAGCCTTTTCCCGAAAGTAGAAATTGTTGAACCGTTAGCTGCTGTGAGAATTATATCTGAACGTTTCGTATGAGGAAATTTGGAAGCAGGTAATACCGAAATTTCTGCCCCACTATCAATCAAAAAATGTTGTTTATTATCTTTGTCAAAAATGAATAAGCGACTAGTTGAAAATTCTAAATTCCCGTTATTCGTCGCTGCAACAACGGTCGAATTTAGTTTGTCGAATCTTAATTTTTATTGTAAGAACAAGGTTGTTCACAATTTCGAGCGTTATTTCCAAATTTGTAGTGGAATCTACACAAACAATTTGGATTATTACGCGAGTTAGAACGACGCCTAAAAGAATTTCTAAAATGTTTCCTAGAATTAGATCTCGACCTATACTGATTTCGATATATTTCTGTTTTGATTTCAGCTAACTCCAAAGAAAGTTTCTGAAAATGTTCACATATCAAACAGGTGGTTTTAACTAGATTTTCAATAACCGAACTTTGAACTTTTGTATCTGATATTGTATTTACTGAGAAAACTTCTTTTTTATTCATAACTTCAAAAATGTTATCCGCTAATTTTACTAATTTATTAATATTATTAGAACTTGAGCTAGCCAAAATTGCATTTAAATTTTTGGGAAGTTTTCTCAACCAAATTCTCTTTAAAATATTTTCACTAAAATTTGAATCGGCTAACAAAATTAATGACCGATAAAACTCAGAGGGCTTGCGGTCACCCATTTCAGAATCATTTAAGATTTTGTCAAGCTTTGAATTTTCACTAAGAGAATGTCTTTCTATTAAAACTTTTTTGAGTTCACTAAACTTGTTAGTAGGGGAGGGTTTTGGATAAAATCTAAAATTGTTACTATTACGTCTTGTGGAAGTGCTGTTATAATGTGTTCGTATTTGGTATTCTCTTGAGTTATATTTTTGGTGCTAAATTGTGTTTCAGCGTGTATAAACCACGCTTCTGGAAAATTAGTCCAAAATTGTGGAAGTTTGACAGATGTAGCACAAATTTCAGAATTATTTTGATTTGCATATGTATTTACTAATTCTTCTTGAGAAGAATTATTCTGTAAATCAATAAGCGAATCATTTAAATTTTGTGTGAGTGTAGAAGTGTGTGTATTGTATCGTGGAGAATGAAACATTTTAACTAAATTGAAGAAGGAGTTTACAAATTTAGTAAAAAATTAAATATCAATATTAGAAATATATATCTTTATAATAACTGTTTAAATAAACAAAACAAACCAATCTCAAAATTCTTCTTCCAAAATTTTTGTTATTTCTTCTTCCAAATTCAATTTGATCCTTTTAATATCGTACAATGGCTTTAAAATTGATTGATGAAATTGGACAATGTATTGTGCAATGGCTTTAAAATTGATTGATGAAATTGGGTAGTCAATTTAAGATTTAAAACGGGGTGGTTTTGCAGTTTTATGTATTATCGATTAATTTTGTTTGTTAAAAATACTCAAATCAATTTACACAGTTTGGTTGTAGTTGCTTTTGTTTTTAATATTCCTTACTTCTATAATTTCTGCTTTGATATTGCTTTTGTTTTGTAATTCTAGTTGAAATATTTATTGCCAATTCTTATTTTCTCGATGTCGTTCAACAATATGGCGTAACTGATAAAAATTATATATTGTAAATTCAAAAATTATAGAACTGAATTTAAACTGATGGTCACACTAATTTTTGGTTTGTTCGAATTTCTGCCTGTTTTAGGCGCACTAATAAATTATTATGGAGGGTGGAGCCGTGTGTAGAAGTCCATGAAAGTCGGGAAGCTTCTGACCGCCATTCACCTGGGAATGGCCAGAGCGATTCTTTTGCATGCGGTTCAAGCAGCTCACTACTGCCGGTCGCTTGCGGCCAAGTATCCTCTGGGTAGCCGCTAAACATCCGTTTAGCGGTGAGCTAATGTGAGAAGGCGACAACCTGGCTAGGCCACTCTGACGTAATCGGTTTAAGGGCTAGCCGGGGGAGATCTCATCGGCAGCGTCTGTACACCTCTAGGTGCGGCTGCAAGCGGGCGTCTTTCTTGGAGCAAGCGGCTCGCTATATAAACGTACAAGTAATATTTTCACCCCCGCTGAGCGGGTTGTGCGCTGGGCTTGGGACCCGCCACGTAAAACCATATTCCAATGAAATATAACAACAAGCCTCGGATAAATACACTCTCTATTGATGACGACCATGACAAACGTTTGAAGGAAAATGAATTGAGGGCATGCACCTGGAACGTCCGCTCTCTGAATGGGATAGGTGCAGATGCCCGGCTGGTTGATGTCCTCGTCAAAGCAAAATCTGAAATCACCGCCATCCAAGAAATGCGTTGGACGAAGCAAGGAAGAAAGAAGATCAAAAATTGTGACATCTATTGGAGTGGCCATACGAATAAGCGCAGTTTCGGCGTCGGGTTCGTGGTGGGAGAGAGACTTTGTCGCCAAGTGCTGGCGTTCACGCCTGTGTACGAGCGTCTCGCCGCTATCCGAATAAAAGCAACATTTTTTTAATATATCATTCATCTACGCCCATGCGCCGACAGAGGAGAAAGACGATGAGGTGAAAGACCCTTTTTATCAACAATTAGAACGCACATACGAACGCTGCCCCCGTCATGATATAAAAGTCGTGCTTGGCGACTTTAACGTCAGGGTGGGCAAAGAAGATGTTTTTGGCCCTACAGTCGGAAAGTTCACCTACACAATGAAACCTCTCCTAACGAACTGAGGCTGATTGACTTTGCCGGTGCTCGAAACATGGTCATATCCAGCACGAGGTTCATGCATAAAAAGATACATCAAGCTACATGGCTGGCTCCTAATCGAAATACTCGCAATCAGATCGATCACGTTGTGATAGACGGACGGCATGCCTCCAGTGTTTTAGATGTGCGCACGATCCGAGGACCTAACATCGACTCGGACCATTATCTCGTTGCAGCCAAAATACGCACCCGCCTCAACGCGGCTAAAAGCAAGGAACAAAAAACAGAAGGAAAGCTAGACGTCGGAAAGCTTCAATCACAACATACTGACAATGATTTCGCAACTCGACTCTCACACCTGCTCTCTGAGAGCACAACTCATTCTGAAGAAATACAGGAGCAGTGGGAGCATATCTCCAAAGCACTTCGTTGTGCCGCCGGGGAAAAAATTGGTTACCGGCGGCCACGAAAAAACAACTGGTACGATGAAGAATGCCGCGTTGCAACCGAAAGAAAAGACGCTGCCTACAGGGCTACGTTAAAAGCGAGCGCGACAAGAGGAGTGTGTGAACGCTATCGTGAGTTGAAAAGGGAAGCGAGACGCCTTTTCATAAAGAAAAAAGCAGACGCAGAAAGGCGTGAGTGCGAGGAGCTTGAGCTGCTAGCCACCAGGAATAACGCCCGAAAATTTTACCATAAAATACGGCGACAGACGGAAGGTTTTAAGACCGGGCAAACTCCTGTAGGAACGAAAACGGCGACCTTGTAACTGATGTTCAGAGAGTGCTTAGATTATGGAGGGAATACTTCTCTGCTCTCCTAAAGGGAGGCAGCAATTCACCGCGCAGAGATGAAGAATCCGATCCCGCAATCGGTGATGATGGAATATATGTCCCCTCCTCGATTATGACGAAGTTAGAATAGCAATAACCAGATTGAAAAACAACGAGGCCGTGGGCGCTGATGGATTGCCTGCGGAGCTATTCAAGTACGGCTGCGAGGAGTTGATAAGGCGCATGCAGCAACTTCTTAGCAAAATATGAGTGGACGAGTGCATGCCCGACGGTTGGAATCTAAGTGTTCCTTGCCCAGTCCACAAGAAGGGGATACTGCAAAATGCACCAACTATCGTGGAATCAGCCTTCTTAATATCGCATATAAGGTCCTTTCAAGTGTATTGCGCGAAAGTTTGAAGCCCACCGTGAACCGGCTGATTGGACCTTATCAGTGCGGCTTCAGACCTGGTAAATCTACCATCGACCAGATTTTCATAATGCGCCAAATCTTGGAAAAAACCCGTGAAAAGAGAATCGACACACATCACCTCTTCGTCGACTTTAAAGCCGCCTTCGACAGCACGAGAAGGAGCTGCCTATATGCCACTATGTCTGAATTTGGTTTCCCCGCAAAACTTATACGGCTGTGCAAAATGACGTTGAGCAACACCATCAGCTCAGTCAGAATTGGGAAGGACCTCTCCGAGCCATTCGAAACTATACGAGGTTTCAGACAGGATGACCCTCTATCGTCCGATTTCTTTAATTTGATGCTGGAGAGAATTATACTAGCTGCAGAACTTAACCGCACTGGAACAATATACTATAAAAGTGTGCAATTACTGGCATATGCTGATGACATTGATATCATCGGATCTAAAAACCCGCGCTGTTAGTTCTGCTTACTCCAAACTGGAAAAAGAAGCGGTAAAGATGGGTTTGATGGTGAATGAGGACAAAACGAAGTACCTGCTGTCATCGAGCAAAGAGTCAGCGCATACGCGCCATGGCAACCCCGCTACTGTTGGCAGCCATAATTTCGAAATAGTAAAAGACTTTGCTTATTTGGGAACCAGCATCAACACTAGCAACAACATCAGCACTGAAATCCAGCGAAGAATCAATCTTGCCAATAAATGCTACTTTGGACTAGGTAGGCAATTGAAAAGTAAAGTCCTCTCTCGGCAAACGAAAATCATACTCTACAAGTTACTTATCATACCCGTCCTACTATATGGGGCAGACGCATGGACCATGACAACAGCAGATGAAGCGGCTTTGGGAGTGTTCGAGAGAAAAGTTCTTCGAAAGATTTATGGACCTCTACGCGTTGCCGATGGCGAGTATCGAAGAAGATTTAATGATGAGCTGTACGAGCTATACGCAGACATCAACATAGTCCAGCGAATTAAAACGCAGCGGCTGCGCTGGCTAGGCCATGTTATGCGAATGAATGATGATGCCCGGAGCAAGAAAGTGTTTCTATCGGAACCCGCCTCTGGAAGCAGAGGTAGAGGGCGGCCCTCACTCCGTTGGAAGGACCAGGTGGAAAACGATTTAAACTCCCTTGGTGTGACCAATTGGCGCCGGTTGGCGGAGCGAAGGAGCGACTGGCGCGCCTTGTTGGACGGCCATAACCGTTTAGACGGTTAAGCGCCAATTAAGCAAGTAAGTAAGTAATAAATTATGTTTGTTTGTGGTAGTACATTTTTATGCGTACAATAAACATTTAAAATATCACATTCTGTTTTGTTTAAAGCTTGATGTTTAGTTAAATACTCCTGGCTGGATCGCCAATTGTGGGGTACTTATTTATATATTCTAATTTGTATTTTTAGATTTTATAAAAATTGAATCCATTTATTTCAATACGAAAAATATTAATATTAATAATCAAAAATTTTCTTTGTTTGATGCAACAATTCAAAAACAACTTAAATCTATTTTTTAAATTTTAACAAGTTTAAATAAATACAGTAAAATTATACCCTGCACGAACCACTCAGATACCAACCGAAGAGTATGTTTTGTATCGTTATTTTAATGATAACTCAATCTGAGTGGCATGTTTTTCTCCGCATATGTAAGCTTAACATTTCGCAAAATATCCCTGTACTCCTCAGTGATTATTGCGGCCTTTATCCAAAATAAAGAAGCCAAACCTTAACAAGAAAAGCCTCTCGACCGTTATGTTTTCTTCTCCATGCCTAATTGTCCTTTTGGTGTATCAAAAAGAAAAAGGTTTGTCCGTCGGGCCATATACAGCACTTTTGGCGTCCTTTCCACACAAATTAATCTTCACTTCGATGCTGAATAAAATATTTCGCAATTTTTTTCCTACAATGGGACCGCACCAATGCAGATGTACAGTGGCATAAACTTGCCTCTTCTGTTTGTGTACCGTGGAGTACGGAGATATTTTGCGAAATGTTAAGCTGACATATGCGGAGAAAAACATTCCACTCAGATTGAGTTATCATCAAGATAACGATACAAAACATACTCTTCGGTTGGTATCTGAGTGGTTCGGAAATGGAATTCTCACTTGTATGCAAAGGCCAAGTCAATCCCCTGACATTAACGCGATTGAGAACTTGTGAAGTGGCCTTAGAAGAAGGCTATCGTCCTTTTCGTTTCAAAACAATCGAGTTATTTTGGCAGAAGTTGAAGAATTGGGATGGGATAGCACTCCATTGGAAACCTGCCAAAAATTAATTAAAGTCGTGACCAATAGAAAAGGTAAGGTTACACAAGTTGACCAACGAAATTTTTTTATTATGATACAGTTATCTTTGAAATGGATGAATTATAATAATTTTCATATATTTAGTATAAGAAATTACCATACAAAATTTGTTTTCATTCGCAAAATCTTGTAATGATATAAAGCCAGAGCTGTGTACACCTATTATTTTGTCCATGAGTGTAGTTCCGAAAAAGTCTTGATATGACCCCGACGGGATCCCGAAAACCATCCAGAAATTATGCCGGAAAAGTCCCAAAGTGATCCCGAAATAGTCCCGATAAAGTCCCAAAATAACCCCGACGATATCCCGGACAGATCCCGAAAACTATACAGAAATGATCCCGGAAAAGTCCCAAAATGATCCCGAAATAGTCCCTAAAAAGTCGCGAATTGACCCCTCAGGGATTCCGACAACCATCCAGAAATTATCCAGGAAAAGTCCCAAAGTGATCCCGAAATAGTCCCGATAAAGTCCGACAAGATCCCGAAAACTATACAGAAATAATCCCGGAAGAGTTTAAAAATGATCCCCAAATAGTCCCCAACGTGATCCCGAAATAGTCCCGAATTGACCCCGACGGGATCCCGAAAACCATCCAGAAATTATCCCGGCAGAGTCCCAAAGTGATCCGAAAAAGTCCCGAAATGACCCCGACGGGATCCCGAATGCAATCCTGAAAAGATCCCGGAAGGGTCTCGATATGACCCTGACGGGATTACAAATAAGTTGAAGCTAATTGATTTGTAATATTGGTGAAGGTCAGTATACGTAAAGTTATAATGTATAAAAATTGTTAAAAGGTACATTATTATTCGAAGGGGTAGTGGAACCCCTTCCCCTCTTTCCATGTTCGAAAAAAATTTCGCCAGCAGACTATTGTGTCTGTCCCAAATTTCATCAAAATCCGTGTAGCCGTTCTGGCGTAGTTCAGTCACAAAGACGAACAAATACAATAATTAAATTATAACTGTTCCTAGGGGGCGGGGACCTTCATCTTTTTCAAAAAAAATATAGCTAGTAGATCCTTCTAGACTGTTGGCTATATGTGTGCCAAATTTCATCCAAATCCGTCCAGTCGTTGTTGCGTGATTGAGTCACAAAGACAAACGTCTAGATATCCAAACACCCAAACTTTCCCATTTATTATATTAGATTAATAGAGAGATGGCGATCATGGCAATAATCTCACACAGTCATAAAGGGGTAGAAGGTAACGAAAACGACGATGAGTTGGCAAGGAAGGTTGTAGGACTCGATGAGTTGACGGTAGATATTTCAATCCGTTTGGCAGGAGTTGCATAAGGCCCATCAAGAAGGATATGCGTGGACAGAAGCTCGGTGTTGCAAAATTTCCAAGATCATGTGCAAATCCTACGACGTTAGACTGACAAAGTTGCTTATATCTCTAAAGAGAGAAGACTTAAGGGTCATGATGGGCATTTTAACTGGATATTGCCTTCTTGCGTCACATCTTTACAAGTTAGGCCTCGTCAGTAACAACAGATGTCCTACAGCGAGCTGCAGGATGAAATGGTTGAGCACATTCTGTGTCGTGTCCTGCGCTCGCCAGGACAAGCGGCAGTTGCCAGATCTCAAGTCAGCTATTAAGTTAAGTTCTAGAAAACTTTAAGTGCTTTATAACATAAGCCTTGGTACCTAGTTGGACACATTCAGTCTATGGGAGGTCTTTAACCCAGTTCAAACTAGTCTAACCTAATGGATCATGAAGAATAAAAGGCTTAATAAGTTCCTCGTTCATGGGCCACCGTGCCCTTTCTGATAGAGGTAGTTCATTAAAAAGTGCATGCAGTAAATACATATATCGGAGTAGATGGAGTCAAACCAAGACATTTTCGTTCAAATTTACTCTGTATAATACTCTTAAAGGAATTACTAGAAATATTTGTAGAAGTAGTAATGCCATGTAAATTATTTGATCTAACTAGCGATTTATAAAGATTTAACGCTGTCTTTGGATGAAAACCGGATTTGATATTTGTAAGGCACTGAAACATATTGTAACGAATTTACTGCAATTCCCCTTATTTGCAATCTTCTGCCAACGTTCGTATCGCTAAACTGTTGAATAAATAACTCCAATATTGAATAATGGAAAAATGGCCTTTATTAAAGTACTTCACAATAACACTTATACTTGGCAACGAATAGCTTGCTTAATAACCAAACTGATTGATAGCTCAAATGAAACTGACTTTTTGCGCCTCTACTGTCGCGCCTTTTATACTTTTTGATTTCTCGTTGCATACTTCTAGGCTTTTCCATTCCAGAACTTACTAGTTAGTTATCAGCTACAAAATCACCAGCCACAACTACGTTTATAACTTCTCATTTGAGTAATACTTGCACAAATTATTGCCCTCTCTTGTGAGCACCTTAGATAAGATATATGCATGTGTTTGTGCATTGCTTCTCCGCTGCTCGTATGGACATGTGTGTAGACATAATGATTGAATTATTGATGTGCATACAAATCACTGTTTAGCATCGGCTTACAGATGGCAATACCCCTTAGTGTTGCTAATATTCGTAACAATATTAATTTGTAAAGAGGTTGCATTTAAAATTTTAAAGTGATGATCACAAGCATTCATTAAGTTATTCACCATTCTACCTAGAAATTTCACTTGCTGAATTATTTGGTTGTTTATAGTTACAGACGCAAATAATTGATTTCTTTCCTAAAATGCAAAATGCTAGTTTTTGATGAATTAAAACCAAGATTTAAAAAACAGCCTTTAAAAATGAATGAATCTGATATTGTAAATCTTTGTCAAAAGATAAGATAAATAATCATCGACAAGTTGGAACTCTTTAGTATTTTAACAATCAATATCATGTAAAATCGTAGTATATAAATTGAAAAGTATAGGAGATAAACAGCTACCCTGAGGAAGCCCGTTAAAATAATTAGTAGTGAAATTATCATGTTTAATTCTTCTAAAAAAAACAGTAATAATCCATTCAGTATAAGTTATATTCCAAATTTCTCAAGAATAATTTTTAAAACTTTAAAATCAACACAATTATAGGTATTACTAATATCCGTTGTGCATAGCATTTTTATATACAGCGTGCTTTGCACACAGAGTATATTAACTTTGGTAACATAACGGTTGGTCGTACAGGTATAAAACAAGCGAGATAGATATAGACTTCCATATATCAAAATCATCAGTATCGAAAAAAATTTGATTAAGCCCTGTCCGTCCGTTAACACGATAACTAGAGCAAATATTGAGATATCCTCACCAAATTCGGTATAAGTGAGTAAAAAGTAATTTATCTGAAATGAACTGACGGTTGAAGCTCACGCTGAGTATACAATGTGTGGTTACAACCGAACTTAGACACCTTAACTTGTTACTCTTAAGAAGACTCACTTCATGTGTAAAACAATATACTTGATGCCGAAATCGGTCGCAGGGACAGTGTCGTCAATGCATATCTGTCCGGTCAGGCGATGCAAGTTTAGAAATTATCACATCTACATCCCTCCTTTAACCTGCTGCCCTAGTGGATACTGTCCTGACATCAGCGCACTACTCACTGCTGAAAATCGCATTATTCTAGGCGATGTCAGTGCCCAACACGATCTGTGGATATACAGGCGGACAGCAGGGGTGAGATGCTGACGGCGTTCTGCACGATAAATGGGGACGTTCCCACACGTATGGTAGGAAGCTGTTATACTTCGCCAGGCATCTCCATCGTGAGCGCAGGACTCGTCAACTGGCAGCCGATGGTAAATATGGCATCCGCCCATCTACTCACACTCCTTTCGCTCGAGTGATAAGTTGATTTATCACTTTCATAAACTTCAAAAAAGGAAAGTGGGAAGATTACAAAACATGTACAGACAATCGCTGTGCTTCCCTTCCAATCCCGACAGATGCCCGTCAAGTGGGAGCGAGCTTTCCGCAAGGTAATTGAATCCGCGTCGGCTCGTTTTATTACCGCTGGAAGAATCCCGGAAATACACCCACACTTGCCAGCGGAGGCCGCAACTTTAGCGAGAGAGCGTGCAACCTCTCTATAGGTGTAGGTAAGCCATAGTCCACCGTGAAGCCCCTATCAAACCCGACTAAGTGGTGGGCGCTTCCCAAGGCAGTCGGTTGTATGTACCGGAGCGACTCGGGATTTTTCCCGACCAAGGACAGTCATTTCAGTGTAACCCCATTTAATTTGTTGCGTCCCTTCCACATTACAATTAAAGAGATGGTTGGTGTCATGTGGGGACACATTGCAAGCGGGGCATACATTTTGTATGTCGGGGTTGATTCTGGATTGGTAAGAGTTTAACCTGTTACAGTATCCAGAACGAAGTTGAGCAAGAGTGACACGCGTTTCCCTGGGGAGTATGCGTTCCTCTTCCGCGAGTTTTGGATAATTTTCTTTAAGTACTGGATTCACCGGGCAATTCCCGGCATAAAGGTCCGACGCCTGTTTATGGAGTTCACCAAGGACCTGCTTGTGTTTTTTCACTTCATACGGCTGGGTTCTCAGGTGCCGTATTTCCTCAAAATGCTTACGGAGATGACTCCTTAAGCCCCTAGGCGGTGCTGGTTCATCAATCAGATGTTTGTTGGGATGCCCAGGTTTCTGGGTATTCAACAGGAACTGTTTGGTCAGTATCTCATTTCTCTCCCTGATGGGGAGTATTCTCGCCTCATTATGCAGATGGTGTTCTGGGGACATAAGAAGACAGCCCGTGGCGATTCTGAGAGCAGTATTTTGGCAGGCCTGTAGTTTCTTCCAGTGGGTAATTTTTAGGCTTGGCGACCATATGGGTGACGCGTAGCACGTAATCGGCTGGCTAATTGCTTTGTATGTAGTCATGAGCGTTTCTTTATCTTTTCCCCAGGTACTGCCAGCGAGGGATTTGAGGATTTTGTTACGGCTCTGAATTCTCGGAACAATTGCGGCTGCGTGCTCACCAAAATGTAGATCCTGATCAAACGTCACACCCAAGATTTTGGGGTGTAGGACAGTCGGTAGCGTAGTGCCATCGACGTGGATGTTCAAAATGGTCGACATTTGGGACGTCCATGTTGTAAATAAGGTCGCGGAAGATTTAGTCGGTGATAATGCCAGGTTTCGCGAGGCGAGGGATGGTTGCATCGGACAGGTTGTTCTGGGCTAGATCCCGAAACCCGACGTCCACGTAACTTTTATAAATCTTTTGTGGCTCCTTGCTGTTCACGCCCAAGGGCGTCCCGTAGTCTACGCCTTAGCGCTCCCACTACCTTCCAGCAGCCCCACGGTGCCACCAACTCATACGGCCGCTCCCACTCATACCTACAACCTCCGTAGTAGTCGGTAGCAATGCCGAGTGTCAGCTCCTGCCCCCGTCTTCTCCCCCTCTCTTTTCCGGCAGTAATCGTGACGGCAACCCCACGACGGGTTTCATTGCGCCATGTTTCCAGGCCGCAAACCCAAATACACCGGGTACCCCAATGCTTACCCGAAGACGTCCAGTACCAAGGCCATAACAGCAGTTGCGTCCTAGCCTTTCACAACCCAGGCGTAGCCACCCTTCACTTACTCCCAGAGTGACGTCTCCCCCGTTGCACTTCAGAATTCTGCAGTTTGTACTGTAATGGATTAACTGGGAAGATCACGGAGATAGTCGATTTCATGAAGCGGCACAACATCCGCATTGCTGCGATTCAAGAGACAAAACTCACAGCAAGATCTGTTCTGGGTATAATGTCCACAGAAAAGATCGCGAGAGCGGAAATGGAGGCGACCTCGCGTTTATCATACACCACTCAGTGCAATATAATATATTTGATCCCGACAGTGTCTTAGAACGTCACGGCTTATCTATTCGGCCAGGCTATGTAAACCTAGAAATCATAAAGATCTACATCCCTCCTGCCACCTGTTGCCCCAGTGGATACCGCCCTAATATCAGCGCCTTACTAACTGGCAATAATCGCATTATCTTGGGCGATTTCAATGCCCATCACGATCTATGGCATTCAAACTTGCAGGCGGCAGCAGGGGTGAGATGTTGGCGGATCAAATAGAAGAAACGACGTTCTGCACAATAAACGGAGACGCCCCCACTCGTATGGTAGGAAGCTGTCACAGTTCGTCAGATATATCAATCCTGAGAGCAGGACTCGTAAACTGCGTCAACTGGCAGCCGATGGTAACATTGGCATCTGACCACCTGCCTATACTTATTTTGCTTGAGCGAACCGCCGACTTCATCATCGAAAACGCACTTTTATAAACTTTAAAAAAGGAAAGTGGGATGAGTATAGATCCTTTGCAGACAGTCGCTTTGCTGCCCCCTCTATCCCGCCTCATTTTCAGGCGGAGGCCGCAAACTTAGCGAGAGAAAGTGACCTTATAAGACAGCTCGGTCCCGGCGACCCCCAAATAAGGGATATAAACCAACGCTACAGATTGCTTGTAGATGAACATAAGCGGGCGAAATGAGAGGAGCATCTAAGTGGTTGTAACCTCTCTGCCGGTGTGGGTAAGCTTTGGTCCACCGTAAAGTCCCTATCGAATCCGTCTAAGCACAATGTTAAATTTCCATCGCCTTTGGCGATAAAGTGCTGTCGGATGCGAAAAAATACGCGAGCGCTTTCTGCCGACAATATATAATGCATTCTACGGTTGACAAAGTTAGACGGCGGGCCAACAGACGTGCACATAAACATAAAGTCAGCGCGTCCCCAATTACTATCACCGCCAAAGGGGTTGAGGATGCTATCGGTCATGTTAAACCATCTAAAGCAGTGGGCCCAGACGGCTTAGCCCTGCCGATGCTTAAAAGCCTAGGTAAAGAGGGTTACAAATATCTAGCAGACGTCTTCAACCTGTCGCTGTCCACCTTTGTCATCCCCGAAAAATGGAAAATGGCCAAAGTGGTCCCGGTACTAAAGCCTGGGAAACCAGCTAACATAGAAGATTCTTATCGCTCTCCTATCTCCAGTAGCCATGACACTCGAAGCCATTTTCTGCAACACACACAGCAGAACCACCGCGCTAAATGCCATTGGCACCCAGATAAATTGCGGTTTAAATCAAAACTCCCACCATAGAACAGTACTTGTTGCGCTAGACCTATCAAAACCTTTTGATACGGTCAACCATCGCCCGTTACTGCAAGACCTGGAGGGGTCTACCCTTCCCCCATATCCGCAAATTATCTGGGTGGTCGGCAGGCATTGGTGCAATTTAGGAACGCAACATCCAAACCAAGAAGAATTAAACAAGGGGTGCCACAGGGTGGTGTCCTATCCCCACTTTTGTTTAATTTCTACATATCTAAGCTACCTTCACCACCAGAGGGAGTCACTATAGTTTCCTACGCCGATGACTACACAATAATGACCACAGGCCCAGGCCCACAGATCGATGAGCTTTGCAACAAAATAAGAGGCTACCTCCCTGATCTCTCCAGTTTTTTCGCCTCGCGAAACCTGACATTATCACCGACAACATGGACGTCCCAAATGTCAACCATTTTGAACATCCACGTCAATGGCACTACGCTACCGACTGTCTTACACCCCAAAATCTTGGGTGTGACGCTTGATCAGGATCTACATTTCGGTGAGCATGCAGACGCAATTGTACCGAAAATCCAGACCCGTAATAAAATCCTCAAATCTCTTGCTGGCAGTACTTGGGGAAAAGACAAAGAAACGCCCATTACCACATACAAAGCAATTGGCCAGCCGATTGCATGCTACGCGTCCTCTATATGGTCGCAAGTCTAAAAACTACCCACTGGAAGAAGATACAGGCCTGCCAAAATACTGCTCTCAGAACCGCCACGGGCTGTCTTTTTATGTCCCCAAAACATTATCTACATAATGAGGCGAGAATACTCCCCATTAGGGACAGAAATGAAATGCTAACCAAACAGTTCCTGTTGTATACCCACAAATCTGGGCATCCCAACAGGCAGACAACTGATTGATGAGCCAACACCGCCAGGGGCTTAAGGAGTCTTATCCGTAAGCATTATGAGGAAATACGGCACCTGACAACACAGCCGTATGAAGCTAAAAAACACAAGCAGGTCCTCAGTGAGCTCCACAGACAGGCGTAGGACCTGTATGCCAGGAATTTTCCGGTGAAGCCTGTACTCAAAGAAAAATCCCCAAAACTAGCAGAAGAAGAACGCAATCTCCCTAGAGAAACGCGAGTCACTCTAGCTCAACTTCGATCTGGATACTGTAACAGGTTAAACTCTTACCTGTCCAGAATCAACCC